>NW_026645959.1:0-37000 GCF_949987535.1 Balaenoptera acutorostrata | reverse complement strand
AAACCGAGCCCTAACCCTAACAATAACCCTAACCCTAACCCTAAACCTAACCCTAACCCTAACCCATACCCTACGCCCTACCCGAACCCCTCCCCGAACCCGTACCCTAAGCCGTACCCTAACCCTCACCCTAACCCTAACCCTAACCTTAAGCTACCCTTGACGGCTTCTGCCTCCAATAGATTTCCTAAGCACTAGTGTTTTAAGGAACAGGTTAAAAATAGAATCCTAATGTGATTTAGTGATAATAGGTGTGTTCCTTATCTTCTCCTCGTGTCTAAACTCTTCTCCATGGCTGGACCCCCAAATAATATTCCTTTACGTGCTAAGGGGTATCTAGAGAGTGTGATAGGTTTAATAACTACTCCCACCCTAACGCGTACCCTAACCCTAACCCCTACCCTAACCCTAACGCGTACCCTAATCCTAACCCGTACCCTAAACCGAGCCCTAAACCTAACACTAGCCCTAACCCTATACCTAACCCATACCCTACGCCCTACCCGAACCCCTCCCCGAACCCGTACCCTAAGCCATACCCTAACCCTCACCCTAACCCTAACCCTAACCCTAAGCTACCCTTGACTGCTTCTGCCTCCAATAGATTTCCTAAGCACTAGTGTTTTAAGGAACAGGTTAAAAAGAGAATCCTAAAGTGATTTCGTGATAATGGGTGTGTTCCTCATCTTCTCCTAGTGTCTAAACTCTTCTCCATGGCTGGACCCCCAATAATATTCCTGTACGTGCTAAGGGGTATCTAGAGAGTGGGATAGGTTTAATAACTACCCTCACCCTAACGCGTACACTAACCCTAAACCCTACCCTAACCCTAACGCGTACCCTAATCCTAACCCGTACCCTAAACCGAGCCCTAACCCTAACACTAACCCTAACCCATACCCTACGCCCTACCCGAACCCCTCCCCGAACCCGTACCCTAAGCCGTACCCTAACCCTCACCCTAACCCTAACCCTAACACTAAGCTACCCTTGATGGCTTCTGCCTCCAATAGATTTCCTAAGCACTAGTGTTTTAAGGAACAGGTTAAAAAGAGAATCCTAATGTGATTTCTTGATAATGGGTGTGTTCCTTATCTTCTCCTAGTGTCTAAACTCTTCTCCATGGCTGGACCCCCAAATAATATTCCTTTACGTGCTAAGGGGTATCTAGAGAGTGGGATAGGTTTAATAACTACCCTCACCCTAACGCGTTCCCTAACCCTAACCCCTACCCTAACCCTAACGCGTACCCTAATCCTAACCCGTACCCTAAACCGAGCCCTAACCCTAACACTAGCCCTAACCCTATACCTAACCCATACCGTACGCCCTCCCCGAACCCGTACCCAAAGCCATACCCTAACCCTCACCCTAACCCTAACCCTAACCCTAAGCTACCCTTGACTGCTTCTGCCTCCAATAGATTTCCTAAGCACTAGTGTTTTAAGGAACAGGTCAAAAAGAGAAACCTAAAGTGATTTCGTGATAATGGGTGTGTTCCTTATCTTCTCCTAGTGTCTAAACTCTTCTCCATGGCTGGACCCCCAACAATATTCCTGTACGTGCTAAGGGGTATCTAGAGAGTGGGATAGGTTTAATAACTACCCTCACGCTAACGCGTACACTAACCCTAACCCCTACCCTAACACTAACGCGTACCCTAATCCTAACCCGTACCCTAAACCGAGCCCTAACCCTAACACTAACCCTAACCCTAACCCTAACCCATACCCTACGCCCTACCCGAACCCCTCCCCGAACCCGTACCCTAAGCCGTACCCTAACCCTCACCCTAACCCTAACCCTAACCCTAAGCTACCCTTGACGGCTTCTGCCTCCAATAGATTTCCTAAGCACTAGTGTTTTAAGGAACAGGTTAAAAAGAGAATCCTAATGTGATTTCTTGATAATGGGTGTGTTCCTTATCTTCTCCTAGTGTCTAAACTCTTCTCCATGGCTGGACCCCCAAATAATATTACTTTACGTGCTAAGGGGTATCTAGAGAGTGGGATAGGTTTAATAACTACCCTCACCCTAAAGCGTACCCTAACCCTAACCACTACCCTAACACTAACGCGTACCCTAATCCTAACCCGTACCCTTAACCGAGCCCTAACCCTAACACTAACTCTAACCCTAACCCTAACCCATACCCTACTCCCTACCCGAACCCCTCCCTGAACCCGTACCCTAAACCGTACCCTAACCCTCACCCTAACCCTAACCCTAACCCTAAGCTACCCTTGACGGCTTCTGCCTCCAATAGATTTCCTAAGCACTAGTGTTTTAAGGAACAGGTTAAAAAGAGAATCCTAATGTGATTTCTTGATAATGGGTGTGTTCCTTATCTTCTCCTCGTGTCTAAACTCTTCTCCATGGCTGGACCCCCAAATAATATTCCTTTACGTGCTAAGGGGTATCTAGAGAGTGGGATAGGTTTAATAACTACCCTCACCCTAACGCGTTCCCGAACCCTAACCCCTACCCTAACCCTAACGCGTACCCTAATCCTAACCCATACCTTAAACCGAGCCCTAACCCTAACACTAGCCCTAACCCTAACCCTAACCAATACCCTACGCCCTACCCGAACCCCTCCCCGAACCCGTACCCTAAGCCGAACCCTAACCCTCACCCTAACCCTAACCCTAACCCTAAGCTACCCTTGATTGCTTCTGCCACCAATAGATTTCCTAAGCACTAGTGTTTTAAGGAACAGGTTAAAAAGAGAATCCTAATGTGATTTCGTGATAATGGGTGTGTTCCTTATCTTCTCCTAGTGTCTAAACTCTTCTCCATGGCTGGACCCCCAATAATATTCCTGTACGTGCTAAGGGGTATCTAGAGACTGGGATAGGTTTAATAACTACCCTCACCCTAACGCGTACACTAACCCTAACCCCTACCCTAACCCTAACGCGTACCCTAATGCTAACCCGTACCCTAAACCGAGCCCTAACCCTAACAATAACCCTAACCCTAACCCTAACCCTAACCCTAACCCTAACCCATACCCTACGCCCTACCCGAACCCCTCCCCGAACCCGTACCCTAAGCCGTACCCTAACCCTCACCCTAACCCTAACCCTAACCCTAATCTACCCTTGACGGCTTCTGCCTCCAATAGATTTCGTAAGCACTAGTGTTTTAAGGAACAGGTTAAAAAGAGAATCCTAATGTGATTTCGTGATAATGGGTGTGTTCCTTATCTTCTCCTAGTGTCTAAACTCTTCTCCATGGCTGGACCCCCAATAATATTCCTGTACGTGCTAAGGGGTATCTAGAGAGTGGGATAGGTTTAATAACTACCCTCACCCTAACGCGTACACTAACCCTAACCCCTACCCTAACCCTAACGCGTACCCTAATCCTAACCCGTACCCTAAACCGAGCCCTAACCCTAACACTAACCCTAACCCTAACCCTAACCCATACCCTACGCCCTACCCGAACCCCTCCCCGAACCCGTACCCTAAGCCGTACCCTAACCCTCACCCTAACCCTAACCCTAACCCTAAGCTACCCTTGACGACTTCTGGCTCCAATAGATTTCCTAAGCACTAGTGTTTTAAGGAACAGGTTAAAAAGAGAATCCAAATGTGATTTCTTGATAATGGGTGTGTTCCTTATCTTCTCCTCGTGTCTAAACTCTTCTCCATGGCTGGACCCCCAAATAATATTCCTTTACGTGCTAAGGGGTATCTAGAGAGTGGGATAGGTTTAATAACTACCCTCACCCTAACGCGTACACTAACCCTAACCCCTACCCTAACCCTAACGCGTACCCTAATCCTAACCCGTACCCTAAACCGAGCCCTAAACCTAACACTAGCCCTAACCCTAAACCTAACCCATACCCTACGCTCTACCCGAACCCCTCCCCGAACCCGTACCCTAAGCCGTACCCTAACCCTCACCCTAACCCTAACCCTAACCCTAAGCTACCCTTGACTGCTTCTGCCTCCAATAGATTTCCTAAGCACTAGTGTTTTAAGGAACAGGTTAAAAAGAGAATCCTAATGTGATTTCGTGATAATAGGTGTGTTCCTTATCTTCTCCTCGTGTCTAAACTCTTCTCCATGGCTGGACCCCCAAATAATATTCCTTTACGTGCTAAGGGGTATCTAGAGAGTGTGATATGTTTAATAACTACTCCCACCCTAACGCGTACCCTAACCCTAACCCCTACCCTAACCCTAACGCGTACCCTAATCCTAACCCGTATCCTAAACCGAGCCCTAAACCTAACACTAACCCTAACCCTAACCCTAACCCATACCCTACGCCCTACACGAACCCCTCCCCGAACCCGTACCCTAAGACATACCCTAACCCTCACCCTAACCCTAACCCTAACCCTAAGATACCCTTGACTGCTTCTGCCTCCAATAGATTTCCTAAGCACTAGTGTTTTAAGGAACAGGTTAAAAAGAGAATCCTAATGTGATTTCGTGATAATGGGTGTGTTCCTTATCTTCTCCTAGTGTCTAAACTCTTCTCCATGGCTGGATCCCCAATAATATTCCTGTACGTGCTAAGGGGTATCTAGAGAGTGGGATAGGTTTAATAACTACCCTCACCCTAACGCGTACACTAACCCTAACCCCTACCCTAACCCTAACGCGTACCCTAATCCTAACCCGTACCCTAAACCGAGCCCTAACCCTAACCCTAACCAATACCCTACGCTCTACCCGAACCCCTCCCCGAACCCGTACCCTAAGCCGTACCCTAACCCTCACCCTAACCCTAACCCTAACCCTAAGCTACCCTTGACTGCTTCTGCCTCCAATAGATTTCCTAAGCACTAGTGTTTTAAGGAACAGGTTAAAAAGAGAATCCTAAAGTGATTTCGTGATAATGGGTGTGTTCCTCATCTTCTCCTAGTGTCTAAACTCTTCTTCATGGCTGGACCCCCAATAATATTCCTGTACGTGCTAAGGGGTATCTAGAGAGTGGGATAGGTTTAATAACTACCCTCACCCTAACGCGTACACTAACCCTAAACCCTACCCTAACCCTAACGCGTACCCTAATCCTAACCCATACCCTAAACCGAGCCCTAACCCTAACACTAACCCTAACCCATACCCTACGCCCTACCCGAACCCCTCCCCGAACCCGTACCCTAAGCCGTACCCTAACCCTCACCCTAACCCTAACCCTAACACTAAGCTACCCTTGATGGCTTCTGCCTCCAATAGATTTCCTAAGCACTGGTGTTTTAAGGAACAGGTTAAAAAGAGAATCCTAATGTGATTTCTTGATAATGGGTGTGTTCCTTATCTTCTCCTAGTGTCTAAACTCTTCTCCATGGCTGGACCCCCAAATAATATTCCTTTACGTGCTAAGGGGTATCTAGAGAGTGGGATAGGTTTAATAACTACCCTCACCCTAAAGCGTACCCTAACCCTAACCACTACCCTAACACTAACGCGTACCCTAATCCTAACCCGTACCCTTAACCGAGCCCTAACCCTAACACTAACCCTAACCCTAACCCTAAACCATACCCTACGCCCTTCCCGAAATCCTCCCCGAACCCGTAACCTAAGCCGTACCCTAACCCTCACCCTAACCCTAAGCTACCCTTGACTGCTTCTGCCTCCAATAGATTTCCTAAGCACTAGTGTTTTAAGGAACAGGTTAAAAAGAGAATCCTAATGTGATTTCTTGATAATGGGTGTGTTCCTTATCTTCTCCTAGTGTCTAAACTCTTCTCCATGGCTGGACCCCCAAATAATATTCCTTTAAGTGCTAAGGGGTATCTAGAGAGTGGGATAGGTTTAATAACTACCCTCACCCTAACGCGTACCCTAACCCTAACCCCTACCCTAACCCTAACGCGTACCCTAATCCTAACCCGTACCCTAAACCGAGCCCTAAACCTAACACTAGCCCTAACCCTAAACCTAACCCATACCCTACTCCCTACCCGAACTCCCTGAACCCGTACCCTAAACCGTACCCTAACCCTCACCCTAACCCTAACCCTAACCCTAAGCTACCCTTGACGGCTTCTGCCTCCAATAGATTTCCTAAGCACTAGTGTTTTAAGGAACAGGTTAAAAAGAGAATCCTAATGTGATTTCTTGATAATGGGTGTGTTCCTTATCTTCTCCTAGTGTCTAAACTCTTCTCCATGGCTGGACCCCCAAATAATATTCCTTTACGTGCTAAGGGGTATCTAGAGAGTGGGATAGGTTTAATAACTACCCTCACCCTAACGCGTTCCCGAACCCTAACCCCTACCCTAACCCTAACGCGTACCCTAATCCTAACCCATACCTTAAACCGAGCCCTAACCCTAACACTAGCCCTAACCCTAACCCTAACCAATACCCTACGCCCTACCCGAACCCCTCCCCGAACCCGTACCCTAAGCCGAACCCTAACCCTCACCCTAACCCTAACCCTAACCCTAAGCTACCCTTGATTGCTTCTGCCACCAATAGATTTCCTAAGCACTAGTGTTTTAAGGAACAGGTTAAAAAGAGAATCCTAATGTGATTTCGTGATAATGGGTGTGTTCCTTATCTTCTCCTAGTGTCTAAACTCTTCTCCATGGCTGGACCCCCAATAATATTCCTGTACGTGCTAAGGGGTATCTAGAGAGTGGGATAGGTTTAATAACTACCCTCACCCTAACGCGTACACTAACCCTAACCCTTACCCTAACCCTAACGCGTACCCTAATCCTAACCCGTACCCTAAACCGAGCCCTAACCCTAACACTAACCCTAACCCTAACCCTAACCCATACCCTACGCCCTACCCGAACCCCTCCCCGAACCCGTACCCTAAGCCGTACCCTAACCCTCACCCTAACCCTAACCCTAACCCTAAGCTACCCTTGACGACTTCTGGCTCCAATAGATTTCCTAAGCACTAGTGTTTTAAGGAACAGGTTAAAAAGAGAATCCAAATGTGATTTCTTGATAATGGGTGTGTTCCTTATCTTCTCCTCGTGTCTAAACTCTTCTCCATGGCTGGACCCCCAAATAATATTCCTTTACGTGCTAAGGGGTATCTAGAGAGTGGGATAGGTTTAATAACTACCCTCACCCTAACGCGTTCCCGAACCCTAACCCCTACCCTAACCCTAACGCGTACCCTAATCCTAACCCATACCTTAAACCGAGCCCTAACCCTAACACTAGCCCTAACCCTAACCCTAACCAATACCCTACGCCCTACCCGAACCCCTCCCCGAACCCGTACCCTAAGCCGAACCCTAACCCTCACCCTAACCCTAACCCTAACCCTAAGCTACCCTTGATTGCTTCTGCCACCAATAGATTTCCTAAGCATTAGTGTTTTAAGGAACAGGTTAAAAAGAGAATCCTAATGTGATTTCGTGATAATGGGTGTGTTCCTTATCTTCTCCTAGTGTCTAAACTCTTCTCCATGGCTGGACCCCCAATAATATTCCTGTACGTGCTAAGGGGTATGTAGAGACTGGGATAGGTTTAATAACTACCCTCACCCTAACGCGTACACTAACCCTAACCCCTACCCTAACCCTAACGCGTACCCTAATGCTAACCCGTACCCTAAACCGAGCCCTAACCCTAACAATAACCCTAACCCTAACCCTAACCCTAACCCTAACCCTAACCCATACCCTACGCCCTACCCGAACCCCTCCCCGAACCCGTACCCTAAGCCGTACCCTAACCCTCACCCTAACCCTAACCCTAACCCTAATCTACCCTTGACGGCTTCTGCCTCCAATAGATTTCGTAAGCACTAGTGTTTTAAGGAACAGGTTAAAAAGAGAATCCTAATGTGATTTCGTGATAATGGGTGTGTTCCTTATCTTCTCCTAGTGTCTAAACTCTTCTCCATGGCTGGACCCCCAATAATATTCCTGTACGTGCTAAGGGGTATCTAGAGAGTGGGATTGGTTTAATAACTACCCTCACCCTAACGCGTACACTAACCCTAACCCCTACCCTAACCCTAACGCGTACCCTAATCCTAACCCGTACCCTAAACCGAGCCCTAACCCTAACACTAACCCTAACCCTAACCCTAACCCATACCCTACGCCCTACCCGAACCCCTCCCCGAACCCGTACCCTAAGCCGTACCCTAACCCTCACCCTAACCCTAACCCTAACCCTAAGCTACCCTTGACGACTTCTGGCTCCAATAGATTTCCTAAGCACTAGTGTTTTAAGGAACAGGTTAAAAAGAGAATCCTAATGTGATTTCTTGATAATGGGTGTGTTCCTTATCTTCTCCTAGTGTCTAAACTCTTCTCCATGGCTGGACCCCCAAATAATATTCCTTTAAGTGCTAAGGGGTATCTAGAGAGTGGGATAGGTTTAATAACTACCCTCACCCTAACGCGTACCCTAACCCTAACCCCTACCCTAACCCTAACGCGTACCCTAATCCTAACCCGTACCCTAAACCGAGCCCTAAACCTAACACTAGCCCTAACCCTAAACCTAACCCATACCCTACGCTCTACCCGAACCCCTCCCCGAACCCGTACCCTAAGCCGTACCCTAACCCTCACCCTAACCCTAACCCTAACCCTAAGCTACCCTTGACTGCTTCTGCCTCCAATAGATTTCCTAAGCACTAGTGTTTTAAGGAACAGGTTAAAAAGAGAATCCTAATGTGATTTCGTGATAATAGGTGTGTTCCTTATCTTCTCCTCGTGTCTAAACTCTTCTCCATGGCTGGACCCCCAAATAATATTCCTTTACGTGCTAAGGGGTATCTAGAGAGTGTGATATGTTTAATAACTACTCCCACCCTAACGCGTACCCTAACCCTAACCCCTACCCTAACCCTAACGCGTACCCTAATCCTAACCCGTATCCTAAACCGAGCCCTAAACCTAACACTAACCCTAACCCTAACCCTAACCCATACCCTACGCCCTACACGAACCCCTCCCCGAACCCGTACCCTAAGACATACCCTAACCCTCACCCTAACCCTAACCCTAACCCTAAGATACCCTTGACTGCTTCTGCCTCCAATAGATTTCCTAAGCACTAGTGTTTTAAGGAACAGGTTAAAAAGAGAATCCTAATGTGATTTCGTGATAATGGGTGTGTTCCTTATCTTCTCCTAGTGTCTAAACTCTTCTCCATGGCTGGATCCCCAATAATATTCCTGTACGTGCTAAGGGGTATCTAGAGAGTGGGATAGGTTTAATAACTACCCTCACCCTAACGCGTACACTAACCCTAACCCCTACCCTAACCCTAACGCGTACCCTAATCCTAACCCGTACCCTAAACCGAGCCCTAACCCTAACCCTAACCAATACCCTACGCTCTACCCGAACCCCTCCCCGAACCCGTACCCTAAGCCGTACCCTAACCCTCACCCTAACCCTAACCCTAACCCTAAGCTACCCTTGACTGCTTCTGCCTCCAATAGATTTCCTAAGCACTAGTGTTTTAAGGAACAGGTTAAAAAGAGAATCCTAAAGTGATTTCGTGATAATGGGTGTGTTCCTCATCTTCTCCTAGTGTCTAAACTCTTCTCCATGGCTGGACCCCCAATAATATTCCTGTACGTGCTAAGGGGTATCTAGAGAGTGGGATAGGTTTAATAACTACCCTCACCCTAACGCGTACACTAACCCTAAACCCTACCCTAACCCTAACGCGTACCCTAATCCTAACCCATACCCTAAACCGAGCCCTAACCCTAACACTAACCCTAACCCATACCCTACGCCCTACCCGAACCCCTCCCCGAACCCGTACCCTAAGCCGTACCCTAACCCTCACCCTAACCCTAACCCTAACACTAAGCTACCCTTGATGGCTTCTGCCTCCAATAGATTTCCTAAGCACTGGTGTTTTAAGGAACAGGTTAAAAAGAGAATCCTAATGTGATTTCTTGATAATGGGTGTGTTCCTTATCTTCTCCTAGTGTCTAAACTCTTCTCCATGGCTGGACCCCCAAATAATATTCCTTTACGTGCTAAGGGGTATCTAGAGAGTGGGATAGGTTTAATAACTACCCTCACCCTAAAGCGTACCCTAACCCTAACCACTACCCTAACACTAACGCGTACCCTAATCCTAACCCGTACCCTTAACCGAGCCCTAACCCTAACACTAACCCTAACCCTAACCCTAAACCATACCCTACGCCCTTCCCGAACCCCTCCCCGAACCCGTAACCTAAGCCGTACCCTAACCCTCACCCTAACCCTAACCCTAACCCTAAGCTACCCTTGACTGCTTCTGCCTCCAATAGATTTCCTAAGCACTAGTGTTTTAAGGAACAGGTTAAAAAGAGAATCCTAATGTGATTTCTTGATAATGGGTGTGTTCCTTATCTTCTCCTAGTGTCTAAACTCTTCTCCATGGCTGGACCCCCAAATAATATTCCTTTAAGTGCTAAGGGGTATCTAGAGAGTGGGATAGGTTTAATAACTACCCTCACCCTAACGCGTACCCTAACCCTAACCCCTACCCTAACCCTAACGCGTACCCTAATCCTAACCCGTAGCCTAAACCGAGCCCTAAACCTAACACTAGCCCTAACCCTAAACCTAACCCATACCCTACGCTCTACCCGAACCCCTCCCCGAACCCGTACCCTAAGCCGTACCCTAACCCTCACCCTAACCCTAACCCTAACCCTAAGCTACCCTTGACTGCTTCTGCCTCCAATAGATTTCCTAAGCACTAGTGTTTTAAGGAACAGGTTAAAAAGAGAATCCTAATGTGATTTCGTGATAATAGGTGTGTTCCTTATCTTCTCCTCGTGTCTAAACTCTTCTCCATGGCTGGACCCCCAAATAATATTCCTTTACGTGCTAAGGGGTATCTAGAGAGTGTGATATGTTTAATAACTACTCCCACCCTAACGCGTACCCTAACCCTAACCCCTACCCTAACCCTAACGCGTACCCTAATCCTAACCCGTATCCTAAACCGAGCCCTAAACCTAACACTAACCCTAACCCTAACCCTAACCCATACCCTACGCCCTACACGAACCCCTCCCCGAACCCGTACCCTAAGACATACCCTAACCCTCACCCTAACCCTAACCCTAACCCTAAGATACCCTTGACTGCTTCTGCCTCCAATAGATTTCCTAAGCACTAGTGTTTTAAGGAACAGGTTAAAAAGAGAATCCTAATGTGATTTCGTGATAATGGGTGTGTTCCTTATCTTCTCCTAGTGTCTAAACTCTTCTCCATGGCTGGATCCCCAATAATATTCCTGTACGTGCTAAGGGGTATCTAGAGAGTGGGATAGGTTTAATAACTACCCTCACCCTAACGCGTACACTAACCCTAACCCCTACCCTAACCCTAACGCGTACCCTAATCCTAACCCGTACCCTAAACCGAGCCCTAACCCTAACCCTAACCAATACCCTACGCTCTACCCGAACCCCTCCCCGAACCCGTACCCTAAGCCGTACCCTAACCCTCACCCTAACCCTAACCCTAACCCTAAGCTACCCTTGACTGCTTCTGCCTCCAATAGATTTCCTAAGCACTAGTGTTTTAAGGAACAGGTTAAAAAGAGAATCCTAAAGTGATTTCGTGATAATGGGTGTGTTCCTCATCTTCTCCTAGTGTCTAAACTCTTCTCCATGGCTGGACCCCCAATAATATTCCTGTACGTGCTAAGGGGTATCTAGAGAGTGGGATAGGTTTAATAACTACCCTCACCCTAACGCGTACACTAACCCTAAACCCTACCCTAACCCTAACGCGTACCCTAATCCTAACCCGTACCCTAAACCGAGCCCTAACCCTAACACTAACCCTAACCCATACCCTACGCCCTACCCGAACCCCTCCCCGAACCCGTACCCTAAGCCGTACCCTAACCCTCACCCTAACCCTAACCCTAACACTAAGCTACCCTTGATGGCTTCTGCCTCCAATAGATTTCCTAAGCACTAGTGTTTTAAGGAACAGGTTAAAAAGAGAATCCTAATGTGATTTCTTGATAATGGGTGTGTTCCTTATCTTCTCCTAGTGTCTAAACTCTTCTCCATGGCTGGACCCCCAAATAATATTCCTTTACGTGCTAAGGGGTATCTAGAGAGTGGATAGGTTTAATAACTACCCTCACCCTAAAGCGTACCCTAACCCTAACCACTACCCTAACACTAACGCGTACCCTAATCCTAACCCGTACCCTTAACCGAGCCCTAACCCTAACACTAACCCTAACCCTAACCCTAAACCATACCCTACGCCCTTCCCGAACCCCTCCCCGAACCCGTAACCTAAGCCGTACCCTAACCCTCACCCTAACCCTAACCCTAACCCTAAGCTACCCTTGACTGCTTCTGCCTCCAATAGATTTCCTAAGCACTAGTGTTTTTAAGGAACAGGTTAAAAAGAGAATCCTAACGTGATTTCTTGATAATGGGTGTGTTCCTTATCTTCTCCTCGTGTCTAAACTCTTCTCAATGGCTGGACCCCCAAATAATATTCCTTTACGTGCTAAGGGGTATCTAGAGAGTGGGATAGGTTTAATAACTACCCTCACCCTAACGCGTTCCCTAACCCTAACCCCTACCCTAACCCTAACGCGTACCCTAATCCTAACCCGTACCCTAAACCGAGCCCTAACCCTAACACTAGCCCTAACCCTAACCCTAACCAATACCCTACGCCCTACCCGAACCCCTCCCCGAACCCGTACCCTAAGCCGTACCCTAACCCTCACCCTAACCCTAAGCTACCCTTGACTGCTTCTGCCTCCAATAGATTTCCTAAGCACTAGTGTTTAAAGGAACAGGTGAAAAAGAGAATCCTAATGTGATTTCTTGATAATGGGTGTGTTCCTTATCTTCTCCTACTGTCTAAACTCTTCTCCATGGCTGGACCCCCAAATAATATTCCTTTACGTGCTAAGGGGTATCTAGAGAGTGTGATAGGTTTAATAACTACCCCCACCATAACGCGTACCCTAACCCTAACCCCTACCCTAACCCTAACGCGTACCCTAATCCTAACCCATACCCTAAACCGAGCCTAACCCTAACACTAGCCCTAACCCTATACCTAACCCATACCGTACGCCCTCCCCGAACCCGTACCCAAAGCCATACCCTAACCCTCACCCTAACCCTAACCCTAACCCTAAGCTACCCTTGACTGCTTCTGCCTCCAATAGATTTCCTAAGCACTAGTGTTTTAAGGAACAGGTCAAAAAGAGAAACCTAAAGTGATTTCGTGATAATGGGTGTGTTCCTTATCTTCTCCTCGTGTCTAAACTCTTCTCCATGGCTGGACCCCCAAATAATATTCCTTTACGTGCTAAGGGGTATCTAGAGAGTGGGATAGGTTTAATAACTACCCTCACCCTAACGCGTACACTAACCCTAAACCCTACCCTAACCCTAACGCGTACCCTAATCCTAACCCGTACCCTTAACCGAGCCCTAACCCTAACACTAACCCTAACCCATACCCTACGCCCTACCCGAACCCCTCCCCGAACCCGTACCCTAAGCCGTACCCTAACCCTCACCCTAACCCTAACCCTAACACTAAGCTACCCTTGATGGCTTCTGCCTCCAATAGATTTCCTAAGCACTAGTGTTTTAAGGAACAGGTTAAAAAGAGAATCCTAATGTGATTTCTTGATAATGGGTGTGTTCCTTATCTTCTCCTAGTGTCTAAACTCTTCTCCATGGCTGGACCCCCAAATAATATTCCTTTACGTGCTAAGGGGTATCTAGAGAGTGGGATAGGTTTAATAACTACCCTCACCCTAAAGCGTACCCTAACCCTAACCACTACCCTAACACTAACGCGTACCCTAATCCTAACCCGTACCCTTAACCGAGCCCTAACCCTAACACTAACCCTAACCCTAACCCTAAACCATACCCTACGCCCTTCCCGAACCCCTCCCCGAACCCGTAACCTAAGCCGTACCCTAACCCTCACCCTAACCCTAACCCTAACCCTAAGCTACCCTTGACTGCTTCTGCCTCCAATAGATTTCCTAAGCACTAGTGTTTTAAGGAACAGGTTAAAAAGAGAATCCTAACGTGATTTCTTGATAATGGGTGTGTTCCTTATCTTCTCCTAGTGTCTAAACTCTTCTCCATGGCTGGACCCCCAAATAATATTACTTTACGTGCTAAGGGGTATCTAGAGAGTGGGATAGGTTTAATAACTAACCTCACCCTAAAGCGTACCCTAACCCTAACCACTACCCTAACACTAACGCGTACCCTAATCCTAACCCGTACCCTTAACCGAGCCCTAACCCTAACACTAACTCTAACCCTAACCCTAACCCATAACCTACTCCCTACCCGAACCCCTCCCTGAACCCGTACCCTAAACCGTACCCTAACCCTCACCCTAACCCTAACCCTAACCCTAAGCTACCCTTGACGGCTTCTGCCTCCAATAGATTTCCTAAGCACTAGTGTTTTAAGGAACAGGTTAAAAAGAGAATCCAAATGTGATTTCTTGATAATGGGTGTGTTCCTTATCTTCTCCTCGTGTCTAAACTCTTCTCCATGGCTGGACCCCCAAATAATATTCCTTTACGTGCTAAGGGGTATCTAGAGAGTGGGATAGGTTTAATAACTACCCTCACCCTAACGCGTTCCCAAACCCTAACCCCTACCCTAACCCTAACGCGTACCCTAATCCTAACCCATACCTTAAACCGAGCCCTAACCCTAACACTAGCCCTAACCCTAACCCTAACCAATACCCTACGCCCTACCCGAACCCCTCCCCGAACCCGTACCCTAAGCCGAACCCTAACCCTCACCCTAACCCTAACCCTAACCCTAAGCTACCCTTGATTGCTTCTGCCACCAATAGATTTCCTAAGCATTAGTGTTTTAAGGAACAGGTTAAAAAGAGAATCCTAATGTGATTTCGTGATAATGGGTGTGTTCCTTATCTTCTCCTAGTGTCTAAACTCTTCTCCATGGCTGGACCCCCAATAATATTCCTGTACGTGCTAAGGGGTATCTAGAGACTGGGATAGGTTTAATAACTACCCTCACCCTAACGCGTACACTAACCCTAACCCCTACCCTAACCCTAACGCGTACCCTAATGCTAACCCGTACCCTAAACCGAGCCCTAACCCTAACAATAACCCTAACCCTAACCCTAACCCTAACCCTAACCCTAACCCATACCCTACGCCCTACCCGAACCCCTCCCCGAACCCGTACCCTAAGCCGTACCCTAACCCTCACCCTAACCCTAACCCTAACCCTAATCTACCCTTGACGGCTTCTGCCTCCAATAGATTTCGTAAGCACTAGTGTTTTAAGGAACAGGTTAAAAAGAGAATCCTAATGTGATTTCGTGATAATGGGTGTGTTCCTTATCTTCTCCTAGTGTCTAAACTCTTCTCCATGGCTGGACCCCCAATAATATTCCTGTACGTGCTAAGGGGTATCTAGAGAGTGGGATAGGTTTAATAACTACCCTCACCCTAACGCGTACACTAACCCTAACCCCTACCCTAACCCTAACGCGTACCCTAATCCTAACCCGTACCCTAAACCGAGCCCTAACCCTAACACTAACCCTAACCCTAACCCTAACCCATACCCTACGCCCTACCCGAACCCCTCCCCGAACCCGTACCCTAAGCCGTACCCTAACCCTCACCCTAACCCTAACCCTAACCCTAAGCTACCCTTGACGACTTCTGGCTCCAATAGATTTCCTAAGCACTAGTGTTTTAAGGAACAGGTTAAAAAGAGAATCCTAATGTGATTTCTTGATAATGGGTGTGTTCCTTATCTTCTCCTAGTGTCTAAACTCTTCTCCATGGCTGGACCCCCAAATAATATTCCTTTAAGTGCTAAGGGGTATCTAGAGAGTGGGATAGGTTTAATAACTACCCTCACCCTAACGCGTACCCTAACCCTAACCCCTACCCTAACCCTAACGCGTACCCTAATCCTAACCCGTACCCTAAACCGAGCCCTAAACCTAACACTAGCCCTAACCCTAAACCTAACCCATACCCTACGCTCTACCCGAACCCCTCCCCGAACCCGTACCCTAAGCCGTACCCTAACCCTCACCCTAACCCTAACCCTAACCCTAAGCTACCCTTGACTGCTTCTGCCTCCAATAGATTTCCTAAGCACTAGTGTTTTAAGGAACAGGTTAAAAAGAGAATCCTAATGTGATTTCGTGATAATAGGTGTGTTCCTTATCTTCTCCTCGTGTCTAAACTCTTCTCCATGGCTGGACCCCCAAATAATATTCCTTTACGTGCTAAGGGGTATCTAGAGAGTGTGATATGTTTAATAACTACTCCCACCCTAACGCGTACCCTAACCCTAACCCCTACCCTAACCCTAACGCGTACCCTAATCCTAACCCGTATCCTAAACCGAGCCCTAAACCTAACACTAACCCTAACCCTAACCCTAACCCATACCCTACGCCCTACACGAACCCCTCCCCGAACCCGTACCCTAAGACATACCCTAACCCTCACCCTAACCCTAACCCTAACCCTAAGATACCCTTGACTGCTTCTGCCTCCAATAGATTTCCTAAGCACTAGTGTTTTAAGGAACAGGTTAAAAAGAGAATCCTAATGTGATTTCGTGATAATGGGTGTGTTCCTTATCTTCTCCTAGTGTCTAAACTCTTCTCCATGGCTGGATCCCCAATAATATTCCTGTACGTGCTAAGGGGTATCTAGAGAGTGGGATAGGTTTAATAACTACCCTCACCCTAACGCGTACACTAACCCTAACCCCTACCCTAACCCTAACGCGCACCCTAATCCTAACCCGTACCCTAAACCGAGCCCTAACCCTAACCCTAACCAATACCCTACGCTCTACCCGAACCCCTCCCCGAACCCGTACCCTAAGCCGTACCCTAACCCTCACCCTAACCCTAACCCTAACCCTAAGCTACCCTTGACTGCTTCTGCCTCCAATAGATTTCCTAAGCACTAGTGTTTTAAGGAACAGGTTAAAAAGAGAATCCTAAAGTGATTTCGTGATAATGGGTGTGTTCCTCATCTTCTCCTAGTGTCTAAACTCTTCTCCATGGCTGGACCCCCAAATAATATTCCTTTACGTGCTAAGGGGTATCTAGAGAGTGGGATAGGTTTAATAACTACCCTCACCCTAAAGCGTACCCTAACCCTAACCACTACCCTAACACTAACGCGTACCCTAATCCTAACCCATACCCTAAACCGAGCCCTAACCCTAACACTAACCCTAACCCATACCCTACGCCCTACCCGAACCCCTCCCCGAACCCGTACCCTAAGCCGTACCCTAACCCTCACCCTAACCCTAACCCTAACACTAAGCTACCCTTGATGGCTTCTGCCTCCAATAGATTTCCTAAGCACTGGTGTTTTAAGGAACAGGTTAAAAAGAGAATCCTAATGTGATTTCTTGATAATGGGTGTGTTCCTTATCTTCTCCTAGTGTCTAAACTCTTCTCCATGGCTGGACCCCCAAATAATATTCCTTTACGTGCTAAGGGGTATCTAGAGAGTGGGATAGGTTTAATAACTACCCTCACCCTAAAGCGTACCCTAACCCTAACCACTACCCTAACACTAACGCGTACCCTAATCCTAACCCGTACCCTTAACCGAGCCCTAACCCTAACACTAACCCTAACCCTAACCCTAAACCATACCCTACGCCCTTCCCGAACCCCTCCCCGAACCCGTAACCTAAGCCGTACCCTAACCCTCACCCTAACCCTAACCCTAACCCTAAGCTACCCTTGACTGCTTCTGCCTCCAATAGATTTCCTAAGCACTAGTGTTTTAAGGAACAGGTTAAAAAGAGAATCCTAATGTGATTTCTTGATAATGGGTGTGTTCCTTATCTTCTCCTAGTGTCTAAACTCTTCTCCATGGCTGGACCCCCAAATAATATTCCTTTAAGTGCTAAGGGGTATCTAGAGAGTGGGATAGGTTTAATAACTACCCTCACCCTAACGCGTACCCTAACCCTAACCCCTACCCTAACCCTAACGCGTACCCTAATCCTAACCCGTACCCTAAACCGAGCCCTAAACCTAACACTAGCCCTAACCCTAAACCTAACCCATACCCTACGCTCTACCCGAACCCCTCCCCGAACCCGTACCCTAAGCCGTACCCTAACCCTCACCCTAACCCTAACCCTAACCCTAAGCTACCCTTGACTGCTTCTGCCTCCAATAGATTTCCTAAGCACTAGTGTTTTAAGGAACAGGTTAAAAAGAGAATCCTAATGTGATTTCGTGATAATAGGTGTGTTCCTTATCTTCTCCTCGTGTCTAAACTCTTCTCCATGGCTGGACCCCCAAATAATATTCCTTTACGTGCTAAGGGGTATCTAGAGAGTGTGATATGTTTAATAACTACTCCCACCCTAACGCGTACCCTAACCCTAACCCCTACCCTAACCCTAACGCGTACCCTAATCCTAACCCGTATCCTAAACCGAGCCCTAAACCTAACACTAACCCTAACCCTAACCCTAACCCATACCCTACGCCCTACACGAACCCCTCCCCGAACCCGTACCCTAAGACATACCCTAACCCTCACCCTAACCCTAACCCTAACCCTAAGATACCCTTGACTGCTTCTGCCTCCAATAGATTTCCTAAGCACTAGTGTTTTAAGGAACAGGTTAAAAAGAGAATCCTAATGTGATTTCGTGATAATGGGTGTGTTCCTTATCTTCTCCTAGTGTCTAAACTCTTCTCCATGGCTGGATCCCCAATAATATTCCTGTACGTGCTAAGGGGTATCTAGAGAGTGGGATAGGTTTAATAACTACCCTCACCCTAACGCGTACACTAACACTAACCCCTACCCTAACCCTAACGCGTACCCTAATCCTAACCCGTACCCTAAACCGAGCCCTAACCCTAACCCTAACCAATACCCTACGCTCTACCCGAACCCCTCCCCGAACCCGTACCCTAAGCCGTACCCTAACCCTCACCCTAACCCTAACCCTAACCCTAAGCTACCCTTGACTGCTTCTGCCTCCAATAGATTTCCTAAGCACTAGTGTTTTAAGGAACAGGTTAAAAAGAGAATCCTAAAGTGATTTCGTGATAATGGGTTTGTTCCTCATCTTCTCCTAGTGTCTAAACTCTTCTCCATGGCTGGACCCCCAATAATATTCCTGTACGTGCTAAGGGGTATCTAGAGAGTGGGATAGGTTTAATAACTACCCTCACCCTAACGCGTACACTAACCCTAAACCCTACCCTAACCCTAACGCGTACCCTAATCCTAACCCGTACCCTAAACCGAGCCCTAACCCTAACACTAACCCTAACCCATACCCTACGCCCTACCCGAACCCCTCCCCGAACCCGTACCCTAAGCCGTACCCTAACCCTCACCCTAACCCTAACCCTAACACTAAGCTACCCTTGATGGCTTCTGCCTCCAATAGATTTCCTAAGCACTAGTGTTTTAAGGAACAGGTTAAAAAGAGAATCCTAATGTGATTTCTTGATAATGGGTGTGTTCCTTATCTTCTCCTAGTGTCTAAACTCTTCTCCATGGCTGGACCCCCAAATAATATTCCTTTACGTGCTAAGGGGTATCTAGAGAGTGGGATAGGTTTAATAACTACCCTCACCCTAAAGCGTACCCTAACCCTAACCACTACCCTAACACTAACGCGTACCCTAATCCTAACCCGTACCCTTAACCGAGCCCTAACCCTAACACTAACCCTAACCCTAACCCTAAACCATACCCTACGCCCTTCCCGAACCCCTCCCCGAACCCGTAACCTAAGCCGTACCCTAACCCTCACCCTAACCCTAACCCTAACCCTAAGCTACCCTTGACTGCTTCTGCCTCCAATAGATTTCCTAAGCACTAGTGTTTTAAGGAACAGGTTAAAAAGAGAATCCTAACGTGATTTCTTGATAATGGGTGTGTTCCTTATCTTCTCCTCGTGTCTAAACTCTTCTCAATGGCTGGACCCCCAAATAATATTCCTTTACGTGCTAAGGGGTATCTAGAGAGTGGGATAGGTTTAATAACTACCCTCACCCTAACGCGTTCCCTAACCCTAACCCCTACCCTAACCCTAACGCGTACCCTAATCCTAACCCGTACCCTAAACCGAGCCCTAACCCTAACACTAGCCCTAACCCTAACCCTAACCAATACCCTACGCCCTACCCGAACCCCTCCCCGAACCCGTACCCTAAGCCGTACCCTAACCCTCACCCTAACCCTAAGCTACCCTTGACTGCTTCTGCCTCCAATAGATTTCCTAAGCACTAGTGTTTAAAGGAACAGGTGAAAAAGAGAATCCTAATGTGATTTCTTGATAATGGGTGTGTTCCTTATCTTCTCCTACTGTCTAAACTCTTCTCCATGGCTGGACCCCCAAATAATATTCCTTTACGTGCTAAGGGGTATCTAGAGAGTGTGATAGGTTTAATAACTACCCCCACCATAACGCGTACCCTAACCCTAACCCCTACCCTAACCCTAACGCGTACCCTAATCCTAACCCATACCCTAAACCGAGCCCTAACCCTAACACTAGCCCTAACCCTATACCTAACCCATACCGTACGCCCTCCCCGAACCCGTACCCAAAGCCATACCCTAACCCTCACCCTAACCCTAACCCTAACCCTAAGCTACCCTTGACTGCTTCTGCCTCCAATAGATTTCCTAAGCACTAGTGTTTTAAGGAACAGGTCAAAAAGAGAAACCTAAAGTGATTTCGTGATAATGGGTGTGTTCCTTATCTTCTCCTCGTGTCTAAACTCTTCTCCATGGCTGGACCCCCAAATAATATTCCTTTACGTGCTAAGGGGTATCTAGAGAGTGGGATAGGTTTAATAACTACCCTCACCCTAACGCGTACACTAACCCTAAACCCTACCCTAACCCTAACGCGTACCCTAATCCTAACCCGTACCCTAAACCGAGCCCTAACCCTAACACTAACCCTAACCCATACCCTACGCCCTACCCGAACCCCTCCCCGAACCCGTACCCTAAGCCGTACCCTAACCCTCACCCTAACCCTAACCCTAACACTAAGCTACCCTTGATGGCTTCTGCCTCCAATAGATTTCCTAAGCACTAGTGTTTTAAGGAACAGGTTAAAAAGAGAATCCTAATGTGATTTCTTGATAATGGGTGTGTTCCTTATCTTCTCCTAGTGTCTAAACTCTTCTCCATGGCTGGACCCCCAAATAATATTCCTTTACGTGCTAAGGGGTATCTAGAGAGTGGGATAGGTTTAATAACTACCCTCACCCTAAAGCGTACCCTAACCCTAACCACTACCCTAACACTAACGCGTACCCTAATCCTAACCCGTACCCTTAACCGAGCCCTAACCCTAACACTAACCCTAACCCTAACCCTAAACCATACCCTACGCCCTTCCCGAACCCCTCCCCAAACCCGTAACCTAAGCCGTACCCTAACCCTCACCCTAACCCTAACCCTAACCCTAAGCTACCCTTGACTGCTTCTGCCTCCAATAGATTTCCTAAGCACTAGTGTTTTAAGGAACAGGTTAAAAAGAGAATCCTAACGTGATTTCTTGATAATGGGTGTGTTCCTTATCTTCTCCTCGTGTCTAAACTCTTCTCAATGGCTGGACCCCCAAATAATATTCCTTTACGTGCTAAGGGGTATCTAGAGAGTGGGATAGGTTTAATAACTACCCTCACCCTAACGCGTTCCCTAACCCTAACCCCTACCCTAACCCTAACGCGTACCCTAATCCTAACCCGTACCCTAAACCGAGCCCTAACCCTAACACTAGCCCTAACCCTAACCCTAACCAATACCCTACGCCCTACCCGAACCCCTCCCCGAACCCGTACCCTAAGGCGTACCCTAACCCTCACCCTAACCCTAAGCTACCCTTGACTGCTTCTGCCTCCAATAGATTTCCTAAGCACTAGTGTTTAAAGGAACAGGTGAAAAAGAGAATCCTAATGTGATTTCTTGATAATGGGTGTGTTCCTTATTTTCTCCTACTGTCTAAACTCTTCTCCATGGCTGGACCCCCAAATAATATTCCTTTACGTGCTAAGGGGTATCTAGAGAGTGTGATAGGTTTAATAACTACCCCCACCATAACGCGTACCCTAACCCTAACCCCTACCCTAACCCTAACGCGTACCCTAATCCTAACCCATACCCTAAACCGAGCCCTAACCCTAACACTAGCCCTAACCCTATACCTAACCCATACCGTACGCCCTCCCCGAACCCGTACCCAAAGCCATACCCTAACCCTCACCCTAACCCTAACCCTAACCCTAAGCTACCCTTGACTGCTTCTGCCTCCAATAGATTTCCTAAGCACTAGTGTTTTAAGGAACAGGTCAAAAAGAGAAACCTAAAGTGATTTCGTGATAATGGGTGTGTTCCTTATCTTCTCCTAGTGTCTAAACTCTTCTCCATGGCTGGACCCCCAACAATATTCCTGTACGTGCTAAGGGGTATCTAGAGAGTGGGATAGGTTTAATAACTACCCTCACGCTAACGCGTACACTAACCCTAACCCCTACCCTAACACTAACGCGTACCCTAATCCTAACCCGTACCCTAAACCGAGCCCTAACCCTAACACTAACCCTAACCCTAACCCTAACCCATACCCTACGCCCTACCCGAACCCCTCCCCGAACCCGTACCCTAAGCCGTACCCTAACCCTCACCCTAACCCTAACCCTAACCCTAAGCTACCCTTGACGGCTTCTGCCTCCAATAGATTTCCTAAGCACTAGTGTTTTAAGGAACAGGTTAAAAAGAGAATCCTAATGTGATTTCTTGATAATGGGTGTGTTCCTTATCTTCTCCTAGTGTCTAAACTCTTCTCCATGGCTGGACCTCCAAATAATATTACTTTACGTGCTAAGGGGTATCTAGAGAGTGGGATACGTTTAATAACTACCCTCACCCTAAAGCGTACCCTAACCCTAACCACTACCCTAACACTAACGCGTACCCTAATCCTAACCCGTACCCTTAACCGAGCCCTAACCCTAACACTAACTCTAACCCTAACCCTAACCCATAACCTACTCCCTACCCGAACCCCTCCCTGAACCCGTACCCTAAACCGTACCCTAACCCTCACCCTAACCCTAACCCTAACCCTAAGCTACCCTTGACGGCTTCTGCCTCCAATAGATTTCCTAAGCACTAGTGTTTTAAGGAACAGGTTAAAAAGAGAATCCTAATGTGATTTCTTGATAATGGGTGTGTTCCTTATCTTCTCCTCGTGTCTAAACTCTTCTCCATGGCTGGACCCCCAAATAATATTCCTTTACGTGCTAAGGGGTATCTAGAGAGTGGGATAGGTTTAATAACTACCCTCACCCTAACGCGTTCCCGAACCCTAACCCCTACCCTAACCCTAACGCGTACCCTAATCCTAACCCATACCTTAAACCGAGCCCTAACCCTAACACTAGCCCTAACCCTAACCCTAACCAATACCCTACGCCCTACCCGAACCCCTCCCCGAACCCGTACCCTAAGCCGAACCCTAACCCTCACCCTAACCCTAACCCTAACCCTAAGCTACCCTTGATTGCTTCTGCCACCAATAGATTTCCTAAGCACTAGTGTTTTAAGGAACAGGTTAAAAAGAGAATCCTAATGTGATTTCGTGATAATGGGTGTGTTCCTTATCTTCTCCTAGTGTCTAAACTCTTCTCCATGGCTGGACCCCCAATAATATTCCTGTACGTGCTAAGGGGTATCTAGAGACTGGGATAGGTTTAATAACTACCCTCACCCTAACGCGTACACTAACCCTAACCCCTACCCTAACCCTAACGCGTACCCTAATGCTAACCCGTACCCTAAACCGAGCCCTAACCCTAACAATAACCCTAACCCTAACCCTAACCCTAACCCTAACCCTAACCCATACCCTACGCCCTACCCGAACCCCTCCCCGAACCCGTACCCTAAGCCGTACCCTAACCCTCACCCTAACCCTAACCCTAACCCTAATCTACCCTTGACGGCTTCTGCCTCCAATAGATTTCGTAAGCACTAGTGTTTTAAGGAACAGGTTAAAAAGAGAATCCTAATGTGATTTCGTGATAATGGGTGTGTTCCTTATCTTCTCCTAGTGTCTAAACTCTTCTCCATGGCTGGACCCCCAATAATATTCCTGTACGTGCTAAGGGGTATCTAGAGAGTGGGATAGGTTTAATAACTACCCTCACCCTAACGCGTACACTAACCCTAACCCCTACCCTAACCCTAACGCGTACCCTAATCCTAACCCGTACCCTAAACCGAGCCCTAACCCTAACACTAACCCTAACCCTAACCCTAACCCATACCCTACGCCCTACCCGAACCCCTCCCCGAACCCGTACCCTAAGCCGTACCCTAACCCTCACCCTAACCCTAACCCTAACCCTAAGCTACCCTTGACGACTTCTGGCTCCAATAGATTTCCTAAGCACTAGTGTTTTAAGGAACAGGTTAAAAAGAGAATCCTAATGTGATTTCTTGATAATGGGTGTGTTCCTTATCTTCTCCTAGTGTCTAAACTCTTCTCCATGGCTGGACCCCCAAATAATATTCCTTTAAGTGCTAAGGGGTATCTAGAGAGTGGGATAGGTTTAATAACTACCCTCACCCTAACGCGTACCCTAACCCTAACCCCTACCCTAACCCTAACGCGTGCCCTAATCCTAACCCGTACCCTAAACCGAGCCCTAAACCTAACACTAGCCCTAACCCTAAACCTAACCCATACCCTACGCTCTACCCGAACCCCTCCCCGAACCCGTACCCTAAGCCGTACCCTAACCCTCACCCTAACCCTAACCCTAACCCTAAGCTACCCTTGACTGCTTCTGCCTCCAATAGATTTCCTAAGCACTAGTGTTTTAAGGAACAGGTTAAAAAGAGAATCCTAATGTGATTTCGTGATAATAGGTGTGTTCCTTATCTTCTCCTCGTGTCTAAACTCTTCTCCATGGCTGGACCCCCAAATAATATTCCTTTACGTGCTAAGGGGTATCTAGAGAGTGTGATATGTTTAATAACTACTCCCACCCTAACGCGTACCCTAACCCTAACCCCTACCCTAACCCTAACGCGTACCCTAATCCTAACCCGTATCCTAAACCGAGCCCTAAACCTAACACTAACCCTAACCCTAACCCTAACCCATACCCTACGCCCTACACGAACCCCTCCCCGAACCCGTACCCTAAGACATACCCTAACCCTCACCCTAACCCTAACCCTAACCCTAAGATACCCTTGACTGCTTCTGCCTCCAATAGATTTGCTAAGCACTAGTGTTTTAAGGAACAGGTTAAAAAGAGAATCCTAATGTGATTTCGTGATAATGGGTGTGTTCCTTATCTTCTCCTAGTGTCTAAACTCTTCTCCATGGCTGGATCCCCAATAATATTCCTGTACGTGCTAAGGGGTATCTAGAGAGTGGGATAGGTTTAATAACTACCCTCACCCTAACGCGTACACTAACCCTAACCCCTACCCTAACCCTAACGCGTACCCTAATCCTAACCCGTACCCTAAACCGAGCCCTAACCCTAACCCTAACCAATACCCTACGCTCTACCCGAACCCCTCCCCGAACCCGTACCCTAAGCCGTACCCTAACCCTCACCCTAACCCTAACCCTAACCCTAAGCTACCCTTTACTGCTTCTGCCTCCAATAGATTTCCTAAGCACTAGTGTTTTAAGGAACAGGTTAAAAAGAGAATCCTAAAGTGATTTCGTGATAATGGGTGTGTTCCTCATCTTCTCCTAGTGTCTAAACTCTTCTCCATGGCTGGACCCCCAATAATATTCCTGTACGTGCTAAGGGGTATCTAGAGAGTGGGATAGGTTTAATAACTACCCTCACCCTAACGCGTACACTAACCCTAAACCCTACCCTAACCCTAACGCGTACCCTAATCCTAACCCGTACCCTAAACCGAGCCCTAACCCTAACACTAACCCTAACCCATACCCTACGCCCTACCCGAACCCCTCCCCGAACCCGTACCCTAAGCCGTACCCTAACCCTCACCCTAACCCTAACCCTAACACTAAGCTACCCTTGATGGCTTCTGCCTCCAATAGATTTCCTAAGCACTAGTGTTTTAAGGAACAGGTTAAAAAGAGAATCCTAATGTGATTTCTTGATAATGGGTGTGTTCCTTATCTTCTCCTAGTGTCTAAACTCTTCTCCATGGCTGGACCCCCAAATAATATTCCTTTACGTGCTAAGGGGTATCTAGAGAGTGGGATAGGTTTAATAACTACCCTCACCCTAAAGCGTACCCTAACCCTAACCACTACCCTAACACTAACGTGTACCCTAATCCTAACCCGTACCCTTAACCGAGCCCTAACCCTAACACTAACCCTAACCCTAACACTAAACCATACCCTACGCCCTTCCCGAACCCCTCCCCGAACCCGTAACCTAAGCCGTACCCTAACCCTCACCCTAACCCTAACCCTAACCCTAAGCTACCCTTGACTCCTTCTGCCTCCAATAGATTTCCTAAGCACTAGTGTTTTAAGGAACAGGTTAAAAAGAGAATCCTAATGTGATTTCTTGATAATGGGTGTGTTCCTTATCTTCTCCTAGTGTCTAAACTCTTCTCCATGGCTGGACCCCCAAATAATATTCCTTTAAGTGCTAAGGGGTATCTAGAGAGTGGGATAGGTTTAATAACTACCCTCACCCTAACGCGTACCCTAACCCTAACCCCTACCCTAACCCTAACGCGTACCCTAATCCTAACCCGTACCCTAAACCGAGCCCTAAACCTAACACTAGCCCTAACCCTAAACCTAACCCATACCCTACGCTCTACCCGAACCCCTCCCCGAACCCGTACCCTAAGCCGTACCCTAACCCTCACCCTAACCCTAACCCTAACCCTAAGCTACCCTTGACTGCTTCTGCCTCCAATAGATTTCCTAAGCACTAGTGTTTTAAGGAACAGGTTAAAAAGAGAATCCTAATGTGATTTCGTGATAATAGGTGTGTTCCTTATCTTCTCCTCGTGTCTAAACTCTTCTCCATGGCTGGACCCCCAAATAATATTCCTTTACGTGCTAAGGGGTATCTAGAGAGTGTGATATGTTTAATAACTACTCCCACCCTAACGCGTACCCTAACCCTAACCCCTACCCTAACCCTAACGCGTACCCTAATCCTAACCCGTATCCTAAACCGAGCCCAAAACCTAACACTAACCCTAACCCTAACCCTAACCCATACCCTACGCCCTACACGAACCCCTCCCTGAACCCGTACCCTAAGACATACCCTAACCCTCACCCTAACCCTAACCCTAACCCTAAGATACCCTTGACTGCTTCTGCCTCCAATAGATTTCCTAAGCACTAGTGTTTTAAGGAACAGGTTAAAAAGAGAATCCTAATGTGATTTCGTGATAATGGGTGTGTTCCTTATCTTCTCCTAGTGTCTAAACTCTTCTCCATGGCTGGATCCCCAATAATATTCCTGTACGTGCTAAGGGGTATCTAGAGAGTGGGATAGGTTTAATAACTACCCTCACCCTAACGCGTACACTAACCCTAACCCCTACCCTAACACTAACGCGTACCCTAATCCTAACCCGTACCCTAAACCGAGCCCTAACCCTAACCCTAACCAATACCCTACGCTCTACCCGAACCCCTCCCCGAACCCGTACCCTAAGCCGTACCCTAACCCTCACCCTAACCCTAACCCTAACACTAAGCTACCCTTGATGGCTTCTGCCTCCAATAGATTTCCTAAGCACTAGTGTTTTAAGGAACAGGTTAAAAAGAGAATCCTAATGTGATTTCTTGATAATGGGTGTGTTCCTTATCTTCTCCTAGTGTCTAAACTCTTCTCCATGGCTGGACCCCCAAATAATATTCCTTTACGTGCTAAGGGGTATCTAGAGAGTGGGATAGGTTTAATAACTACCCTCACCCTAAAGCGTACCCTAACCCTAACCACTACCCTAACACTAACGCGTACCCTAATCCTAACCCGTACCCTTAACCGAGCCCTAACCCTAACACTAACCCTAACCCTAACCCTAAACCATACCCTACGCCCTTCCCGAACCCCTCCCCGAACCCGTAACCTAAGCCGTACCCTAACCCTCACCCTAACCCTAACCCTAACCCTAAGCTACCCTTGACTGCTTCTGCCTCCAATAGATTTCCTAAGCACTAGTGTTTTAAGGAACAGGTTAAAAAGAGAATCCTAACGTGATTTCTTGATAATGGGTGTGTTCCTTATCTTCTCCTCGTGTCTAAACTCTTCTCAATGGCTGGACCCCCAAATAATATTCCTTTACGTGCTAAGGGGTATCTAGAGAGTGGGATAGGTTTAATAACTACCCTCACCCTAACGCGTTCCCTAACCCTAACCCCTACCCTAACACTAACGCGTACCCTAATCCTAACCCGTACCCTAAACCGAGCCCTAACCCTAACACTAGCCCTAACCCTAACCCTAACCAATACCCTACGCCCTACCCGAACCCCTCCCCGAACCCGTACCCTAAGCCGTACCCTAACCCTCACCCTAACCCTAAGCTACCCTTGACTGCTTCTGCCTCCAATAGATTTCCTAAGCACTAGTGTTTAAAGGAACAGGTGAAAAAGAGAATCCTAATGTGATTTCTTGATAATGGGTGTGTTCCTTATCTTCTCCTAGTGTCTAAACTCTTCTCCATGGCTGGACCCCCAAATAATATTCCTTTACGTGCTAAGGGGTATCTAGAGAGTGTGATAGGTTTAATAACTACCCCCACCATAACGCGTACCCTAACCCTAACCCCTACCCTAACCCTAACGCGTACCCTAATCCTAACCCATACCCTAAACCGAGCCCTAACCCTAACACTAGCCCTAACCCTATACCTAACCCATTCCGTACGCCCTCCCCGAACCCGTACCCAAAGCCATACCCTAACCCTCACCCTAACCCTAACCCTAACCCTAAGCTACCCTTGACTGCTTCTGCCTCCAATAGATTTCCTAAGCACTAGTGTTTTAAGGAACAGGTCAAAAAGAGAAACCTAAAGTGATTTCGTGATAGTGGGTGTGTTCCTTATCTTCTCCTAGTGTCTAAACTCTTCTCCATGGCTGGACCCCCAACAATATTCCTGTACGTGCTAAGGGGTATCTAGAGAGTGGGATAGGTTTAATAACTACCCTCACCCTAACGCGTACACTAACCCTAACCCCTACCCTAACACTAACGCGTACCCTAATCCTAACCCGTACCCTAAACCGAGCCCTAAACCTAACACTAACCCTAACCCATACCCTACGCCCTACCCGAACCCCTCCCCGAACCCGTACCCTAAGCCGTACCCTAACCCTCACCCTAACCCTAACCCTAACCCTAAGCTACCCTTGACGGCTTCTGCCTCCAATAGATTTCCTAAGCACTAGTGTTTTAAGGAACAGGTTAAAAAGAGAATCCTAATGTGATTTCTTGATAATGGGTGTGTTCCTTATCTTCTCCTAGTGTCTAAAGTCTTCTCCATGGCGGGACCCCCAAATAATATTACTTTACGTGCTAAGGGGTATCTAGAGAGTGGGATAGGTTTAATAACTACCCTCACCCTAAAGCGTACCCTAACCCTAACCACTACCCTAACACTAACGCGTACCCTAATCCTAACCCGTACCCTAAACCGAGCCCTAACCCTAACAATAACCCTAACCCTAACCCTAAACCTAACCCTAACCCTAACCCATACCCTACGCCCTACCCGAACCCCTCCCCGAACCCGTACCCTAAGCCGTACCCTAACCCTCACCCTAACCCTAACCCTAACCCTAAGCTACCCTTGACGGCTTCTGCCTCCAATAGATTTCCTAAGCACTAGTGTTTTAAGGAACAGGTTAAAAAGAGAATCCTAATGTGATTTCTTGATAATGGGTGTGTTCCTTATCTTCTCCTAGTGTCTAAACTCTTCTCCATGGCTGGACCCCCAATAATATTCCTGTACGTGCTAAGGGGTATCTAGAGAGTGGGATAGGTTTAATAACTACCCTCACCTTAACGCGTACACTAACCCTAACCCCTACCCTAACCCTAACGCGTACCCTAATCCTAACACGTACCCTAAACCGAGCCCTAACCCTAACACTAACCCTAACCCATACCCTACGCCCTACCCGAACCCCTCCCCGAACCCGTACCCTAAGCCGTACCCTAACCCTCACCCTAACCCTAACCCTAACACTAAGCTACCCTTGATGGCTTCTGCCTCCAATAGATTTCCTAAGCACTAGTGTTTTAAGGAACAGGTTAAAAAGAGAATCCTAATGTGATTTCTTGATAATGGGTGTGTTCCTTATCTTCTCCTAGTGTCTAAACTCTTCTCCATGGCTGGACCCCCAAATAATATTCCTTTACGTGCTAAGGGGTATCTAGAGAGTGGGATAGGTTTAATAACTACCCTCACCCTAAAGCGTACCCTAACCCTAACCACTACCCTAACACTAACGCGTACCCTAATCCTAACCCGTACCCTTAACCGAGCCCTAACCCTAACACTAACCCTAACCCTAACCCTAACCCATACCTTACGCCCTTCCCGAACCCCTCCCCGAACCCGTAACCTAAGCCGTACCCTAACCCTCACCCTAACCCTAACCCTAACCCTAAGCTACCCTTGACTGCTTCTGCCTCCAATAGATTTCCTAAGCACTAGTGTTTTAAGGAACAGGTTAAAAAGAGAATCCTAATGTGATTTCTTGATAATGGGTGTGTTCCTTATCTTCTCCTCGTGTCTAAACTCTTCTCCATGGCTGGACCCCCAAATAATATTCTTTTACGTGCTAAGGGGTATCTAGAGAGTGGGATAGGTTTAATAACTAACCTCACCCTAACGCGTTCCCTAACCCTAACCCCTACCCTAACCCTAACGCGTACCCTAATCCTAACCCGTACCCTAAACCGAGCCCTAACCCTAACACTAGCCCTAACCCTAACCCTAACCAATACCCTACGCCCTACCCGAACCCCTCCCCGAACCCGTACCCTAAGCCGTACCCTAACACTAACCCTAACCCTAAGCTACCCTTGACTGCTTCTGCCTCCAATAGATTTCCTAAGCACTAGTGTTTTAAGGAACAGGTCAAAAAGAGAATCCTAAAGTGATTTCGTGATAATGGGTGTGTTCCTTATCTTCTCCTAGTGTCTAAACTCTTCTCCATGGCTGGACCCCCAACAATATTCCTGTACGTGCTAAGGGGTATCTAGAGAGTGGGATAGGTTTAATAACTACCCTCACCCTAACGCGTACACTAACCCTAACCCCTACCCTAACACTAACGCGTACCCTAATCCTAACCCGTACCCTAAACCGAGCCCTAACCCTAACACTAACTCTAACCCTAACCCTAACCCATACCCTACGCCCTACCCGAACCCCTCCCCGAACCCGTACCCTAAGCCGTACCCTAACCCTCACCCTAACCCTAACCCTAACCCTAAGCTACCCTTGACGGCTTCTGCCTCCAATAGATTTCCTAAGCACTAGTGTTTTAAGGAACAGGTTAAAAAGAGAATCCTAATGTGATTTCTTGATAATGGGTGTGTTCCTTATCTTCTCCTAGTGTCTAAACTCTTCTCCATGGCTGGACCCCCAATAATATTCCTGTACGTGCTAAGGGGTATCTAGAGAGTGGGATAGGTTTAATAACTACCCTCACCCTAAAGCGTACCCTAACCCTAACCACTACCCTAACACTAACGTGTACCCTAATCCTAACCCGTACCCTTAACCGAGCCCTAACCCTAACACTAACCCTAACCCTAACACTAAACCATACCCTACGCCCTTCCCGAACCCCTCCCCGAACCCGTAACCTAAGCCGTACCCTAACCCTCACCCTAACCCTAACCCTAACACTAAGCTACCCTTGATGGCTTCTGCCTCCAATAGATTTCCTAAGCACTAGTGTTTTAAGGAACAGGTTAAAAAGAGAATCCTAATGTGATTTCTTGATAATGGGTGTGTTCCTTATCTTCTCCTAGTGTCTAAACTCTTCTCCATGGCTGGACCCCCAAATAATATTCCTTTACGTGCTAAGGGGTATCTAGAGAGTGGGATAGGTTTAATAACTACCCTCACCCTAAAGCGTACCCTAACCCTAACCACTACCCTAACACTAACGTGTACCCTAATCCTAACCCGTACCCTTAACCGAGCCCTAACCCTAACACTAACCCTAACCCTAACACTAAACCATACCCTACGCCCTTCCCGAACCCCTCCCCGAACCCGTAACCTAAGCCGTACCCTAACCCTCACCCTAACCCTAACCCTAACCCTAAGCTACCCTTGACTCCTTCTGCCTCCAATAGATTTCCTAAGCACTAGTGTTTTAAGGAACAGGTTAAAAAGAGAATCCTAATGTGATTTCTTGATAATGGGTGTGTTCCTTATCTTCTCCTAGTGTCTAAACTCTTCTCCATGGCTGGACCCCCAAATAATATTCCTTTAAGTGCTAAGGGGTATCTAGAGAGTGGGATAGGTTTAATAACTACCCTCACCCTAACGCGTACCCTAACCCTAACCCCTACCCTAACCCTAACGCGTACCCTAATCCTAACCCGTACCCTAAACCGAGCCCTAAACCTAACACTAGCCCTAACCCTAAACCTAACCCATACCCTACGCTCTACCCGAACCCCTCCCCGAACCCGTACCCTAAGCCGTACCCTAACCCTCACCCTAACCCTAACCCTAACCCTAAGCTACCCTTGACTGCTTCTGCCTCCAATAGATTTCCTAAGCACTAGTGTTTTAAGGAACAGGTTAAAAAGAGAATCCTAATGTGATTTCGTGATAATAGGTGTGTTCCTTATCTTCTCCTCGTGTCTAAACTCTTCTCCATGGCTGGACCCCCAAATAATATTCCTTTACGTGCTAAGGGGTATCTAGAGAGTGTGATATGTTTAATAACTACTCCCACCCTAACGCGTACCCTAACCCTAACCCCTACCCTAACCCTAACGCGTACCCTAATCCTAACCCGTATCCTAAACCGAGCCCAAAACCTAACACTAACCCTAACCCTAACCCTAACCCATACCCTACGCCCTACACGAACCCCTCCCTGAACCCGTACCCTAAGACATACCCTAACCCTCACCCTAACCCTAACCCTAACCCTAAGATACCCTTGACTGCTTCTGCCTCCAATAGATTTCCTAAGCACTAGTGTTTTAAGGAACAGGTTAAAAAGAGAATCCTAATGTGATTTCGTGATAATGGGTGTGTTCCTTATCTTCTCCTAGTGTCTAAACTCTTCTCCATGGCTGGATCCCCAATAATATTCCTGTACGTGCTAAGGGGTATCTAGAGAGTGGGATAGGTTTAATAACTACCCTCACCCTAACGCGTACACTAACCCTAACCCCTACCCTAACACTAACGCGTACCCTAATCCTAACCCGTACCCTAAACCGAGCCCTAACCCTAACCCTAACCAATACCCTACGCTCTACCCGAACCCCTCCCCGAACCCGTACCCTAAGCCGTACCCTAACCCTCACCCTAACCCTAACCCTAACACTAAGCTACCCTTGATGGCTTCTGCCTCCAATAGATTTCCTAAGCACTAGTGTTTTAAGGAACAGGTTAAAAAGAGAATCCTAATGTGATTTCTTGATAATGGGTGTGTTCCTTATCTTCTCCTAGTGTCTAAACTCTTCTCCATGGCTGGACCCCCAAATAATATTCCTTTACGTGCTAAGGGGTATCTAGAGAGTGGGATAGGTTTAATAACTACCCTCACCCTAAAGCGTACCCTAACCCTAACCACTACCCTAACACTAACGCGTACCCTAATCCTAACCCGTACCCTTAACCGAGCCCTAACCCTAACACTAACCCTAACCCTAACCCTAAACCATACCCTACGCCCTTCCCGAACCCCTCCCCGAACCCGTAACCTAAGCCGTACCCTAACCCTCACCCTAACCCTAACCCTAACCCTAAGCTACCCTTGACTGCTTCTGCCTCCAATAGATTTCCTAAGCACTAGTGTTTTAAGGAACAGGTTAAAAAGAGAATCCTAACGTGATTTCTTGATAATGGGTGTGTTCCTTATCTTCTCCTCGTGTCTAAACTCTTCTCAATGGCTGGACCCCCAAATAATATTCCTTTACGTGCTAAGGGGTATCTAGAGAGTGGGATAGGTTTAATAACTACCCTCACCCTAACGCGTTCCCTAACCCTAACCCCTACCCTAACACTAACGCGTACCCTAATCCTAACCCGTACCCTAAACCGAGCCCTAACCCTAACACTAGCCCTAACCCTAACCCTAACCAATACCCTACGCCCTACCCGAACCCCTCCCCGAACCCGTACCCTAAGCCGTACCCTAACCCTCACCCTAACCCTAAGCTACCCTTGACTGCTTCTGCCTCCAATAGATTTCCTAAGCACTAGTGTTTAAAGGAACAGGTGAAAAAGAGAATCCTAATGTGATTTCTTGATAATGGGTGTGTTCCTTATCTTCTCCTAGTGTCTAAACTCTTCTCCATGGCTGGACCCCCAAATAATATTCCTTTACGTGCTAAGGGGTATCTAGAGAGTGTGATAGGTTTAATAACTACCCCCACCATAACGCGTACCCTAACCCTAACCCCTACCCTAACCCTAACGCGTACCCTAATCCTAACCCATACCCTAAACCGAGCCCTAACCCTAACACTAGCCCTAACCCTATACCTAACCCATTCCGTACGCCCTCCCCGAACCCGTACCCAAAGCCATACCCTAACCCTCACCCTAACCCTAACCCTAACCCTAAGCTACCCTTGACTGCTTCTGCCTCCAATAGATTTCCTAAGCACTAGTGTTTTAAGGAACAGGTCAAAAAGAGAAACCTAAAGTGATTTCGTGATAGTGGGTGTGTTCCTTATCTTCTCCTAGTGTCTAAACTCTTCTCCATGGCTGGACCCCCAACAATATTCCTGTACGTGCTAAGGGGTATCTAGAGAGTGGGATAGGTTTAATAACTACCCTCACCCTAACGCGTACACTAACCCTAACCCCTACCCTAACACTAACGCGTACCCTAATCCTAACCCGTACCCTAAACCGAGCCCTAACCCTAACACTAACCCTAACCCTAACCCTAACCCATACCCTACGCCCTACCCGAACCCCTCCCCGAACCCGTACCCTAAGCCGTACCCTAACCCTCACCCTAACCCTAACCGTAACCCTAAGCTACCCTTGACGGCTTCTGCCTCCAATAGATTTCCTAAGCACTAGTGTTTTAAGGAACAGGTTAAAAAGAGAATCCTAATGTGATTTCGTGATAATGGGTGTGTTCCTTATCTTCTCCTAGTGTCTAAACTCTTCTCCATGGCTGGACCCCCAATAATATTCCTGTACGTGCTAAGGGGTATCTAGAGACTGGGATAGGTTTAATAACTACCCTCACCCTAACGCGTACACTAACCCTAACCCCTACCCTAACCCTAACGCGTACCCTAATGCTAACCCGTACCCTAAACCGAGCCCTAACCCTAACAATAACCCTAACCCTAACCCTAACCCTAACCCTAACCCTAACCCATACCCTACGCCCTACCCGAACCCCTCCCCGAACCCGTACCCTAAGCCGTACCCTAACCCTCACCCTAACCCTAACCCTAACCCTAAGCTACCCTTGACGACTTCTGGCTCCAATAGATTTCCTAAGCACTAGTGTTTTAAGGAACAGGTTAAAAAGAGAATCCTAATGTGATTTCTTGATAATGGGTGTGTTCCTTATCTTCTCCTAGTGTCTAAACTCTTCTCCATGGCTGGACCCCCAAATAATATTCCTTTAAGTGCTAAGGGGTATCTAGAGAGTGGGATAGGTTTAATAACTACCCTCACCCTAACGCGTACCCTAACCCTAACCCCTACCCTAACCCTAACGCGTACCCTAATCCTAACCCGTACCCTAAACCGAGCCCTAAACCTAACACTAGCCCTAACCCTAAACCTAACCCATACCCTACGCTCTACCCGAACCCCTCCCCGAACCCGTACCCTAAGCCGTACCCTAACCCTCACCCTAACCCTAACCCTAACCCTAAGCTACCCTTGACTGCTTCTGCCTCCAATAGATTTCCTAAGCACTAGTGTTTTAAGGAACAGGTTAAAAAGAGAATCCTAATGTGATTTCGTGATAATAGGTGTGTTCCTTATCTTCTCCTCGTGTCTAAACTCTTCTCCATGGCTGGACCCCCAAATAATATTCCTTTACGTGCTAAGGGGTATCTAGAGAGTGTGATATGTTTAATAACTACTCCCACCCTAAAGCGTACCCTAACCCTAACCCCTACCCTAACCCTAACGCGTACCCTAATCCTAACCCGTATCCTAAACCGAGCCCTAAACCTAACACTAACCCTAACCCTAACCCTAACCCATACCCTACGCCCTACACGAACCCCTCCCCGAACCCGTACCCTAAGACATACCCTAACCCTCACCCTAACCCTAACCCTAACCCTAAGATACCCTTGACTGCTTCTGCCTCCAATAGATTTCCTAAGCACTAGTGTTTTAAGGAACAGGTTAAAAAGAGAATCCTAATGTGATTTCGTGATAATGGGTGTGTTCCTTATCTTCTCCTAGTGTCTAAACTCTTCTCCATGGCTGGATCCCCAATAATATTCCTGTACGTGCTAAGGGGTATCTAGAGAGTGGGATAGGTTTAATAACTACCCTCACCCTAACGCGTACACTAACCCTAACCCCTACCCTAACCCTAACGCGTACCCTAATCCTAACCCGTACCCTAAACCGAGCCCTAACCCTAACCCTAACCAATACCCTACGCTCTACCGGAACCCCTCCCCGAACCCGTACCCTAAGCCGTACCCTAACCCTCACCCTAACCCTAACCCTAACCCTAAGCTACCCTTGACTGCTTCTGCCTCCAATAGATTTCCTAAGCACTAGTGTTTTAAGGAACAGGTTAAAAAGAGAATCCTAATGTGATTTCT
>NW_026645958.1:0-34646 GCF_949987535.1 Balaenoptera acutorostrata | reverse complement strand
CCCCTTAGCACGAAAAGGAATATTATTTGGGGGTCCAGCCATGGAGAAGAGTATAGACACGAGAAGATAAGGAACACACCCATTATCAAGAAATCACATTAGGATTCTCTTTTTAACCTGTTCCTTAAATCACTAGTGCTTAGGAAATCTATTGGAGGCAGAAGCCATCAAGGGTAGCTTAGGGTTAGGGTTAGGGTTAGGGTGAGGGTTAGGGTACGGCTTAGGGTACGGGTTCGGGGAGGGGTTCGGGTAGGGCGTAGGGTATGGGTTAGAGTTAGGGTTACGGTTAGTGTTAGGGTTAGGGCTCGGTTTAGGGTACGGGTTAGGATTAGGGTACGCGTTAGTGTTAGGGTAGGTGTTAGGGTTAGGGTACGCGATAGGGTGAGGTTAGTTATTAAACCTATCCCACTCTCTAGATACCCCTTAGTACGTAAAGGAATATTATTTGGGGGTCCTGCCATGGAGAAGAGTATAGACACGAGAAGATAAGGAACACACCCATTATCAAGAAATCACATTAGGATTCTCTTTTTAACCTGTTCCTTAAAACACTAGTGCTTAGGAAATCTATTGGAGGCAGAAGCAGTCAAGGGTAGCTTAGGGTTAGGGTTAGGGTTAGGGTGAGGGTTAGGGTACGGCTTAGGGTACGAGTTCGGGGAGGGGTTCGGGTAGGGCGTAGGGTATGGGTTAGGGTTAGGGTTAGGTTTAGTGTTAGGGTTAGGGCTCGGTTTAGGGTACGGGATAGGATTAGGGTACGCGTTAGGGTTAGGGTAGGGGTTAGGGTTAGGGTACGCGTTAGGGTGGGGGTAGTTATTAAACCTATCCCACTCTCTAGATACCCCTTAGCACGTAAAGGTATATTATTTGGGGGTCCAGTCATGGAGAAGGGTTTAGACACTAGGAGAAGATAAGGAACACACCCATTATCAAGAAATCACATTAGGATTCTCTTTTTAACCTGTTCCTTAAAACACTAGTGCTTAGGAAATCTATTGGAGGCAGAAGCAGTCAAGGGTAGCTTAGGGTTAGGGTTAGGGTTAGGGTGAGGGTTAGGGTATGGCTTAGGGTACGGGTTTGGGGAGGGGTTCGGGTAGGGCGTAGGCTATGGGTTAGGGTTAGGGTTAGGGTTAGTGTTAGGGTTAGGGCTCGGTTTAGGGTACGGGTTAGGATTAGTGTATGCGTTAGGGTTAGGGGTGGGGTTAGGGTTAGGGTACGCGTTAGGGTGAGGGTAGTTATTAAACCTATCACACTCTCTAGATACCCCTTAGCCCGAAAAGGAATATTATTTGGGGGTCCAGCCATGGAGAAGAGTATAGACACGAGAAGATAAGGAACACACCCAATATCAAGAAATCACATTAGGATTCTCTTTTTAACCTGTTCCTTAAATCACTAGTGCTTAGGAAATCTATTGGAGGCAGAAGCCGTCAAGGGTAGCTTAGGGTTAGGGTTAGGGTTAGGGTGAGGGTTAGGGTACGGCTTAGGGTACGGGTTCGGGGAGGGGTTCGGGTAGGGCGTAGGGTATGGGTTAGAGTTAGGGTTACGGTTAGTGTTAGGGTTAGGGCTCGGTTTAGGGTACGGGTTAGGATTAGGGTACGCGTTAGTGTTAGGGTAGGGGTTAGGGTTAGGGTACGCGATAGGGTGAGGGTAGTCATTAAACCTATCCCACTCTCTAGATACCCCTTAGCACGTAAAGGAATATTATTTGGGGGTCCAGCCATGGAGAAGAGTTTAGACACTAGGAGAAAGTAAGGAACACACCCATTATCACGAAATCACATTAGGATTCTCTTTTTAACCTGTTCCTTAAAACACTAGTGCTTAGGAAATCTATTGGAGGCAGAAGCCGTCAAGGGTAGCTTAGGGTTAGGGTTAGGGTTAGGGTGAGGGTTAGGGTACGGCTTAGGGTACGGGTTCGGGGAGGGGTTCGGGTAGGGCGTAGGGTATGGGTTAGGGTTAGGGTTAGGGTTAGTGTTAGGGTTAGGGCTCGGTTTAGGGTACGGGATAGGATTAGGGTACGCGTTAGTGTTAGGATAGGTGTTAGGGTTAGGGTACGCGATAGGGTGAGGTTAGTTATTAAACCTATCCCACTCTCTAGATACCCCTTAGTACGTAAAGGAATATTATTTGGGGGTCCAGCCATGGAGAAGAGTTTAGACATTAGGAGAAGATAAGGAACACACCCATTATCAAGAAATCACATTAGGATTCTCTTTTTAACCTGTTCCTTAAAACACTAGTGCTTAGGAAATCTATTGGAGGCAGAAGCAGTCAAGGGTAGCTTAGGGTTAGTGTTAGGGTTAGGGTGAGGGTTAGGGTATGGCTTAGGGTACGGGTTCGGGGAGGGGTTCGGGTAGGGCGTAGGGTATGTGTTAGGGTTAGGGTTAGGGTTAGTGTTAGGGTTAGGGCTCGGTTTAGGGTACGGGTTAGGATTAGGGTACGCGTTAGGGTTACGGTAGGGGTTAGGGTTAGGGTACGCGTTAGGGTGGGGGTAGTTATTAAACCTATCACACTCTCTAGATACCCCTTAGCACGAAAAGGAATATTATTTGGGCGTCCAGCCATGGAGAAGAGTATAGACACGAGAAGATAAGGAACACACCCATTATCAAGAAATCACATTAGGATTCTCTTTTTAACCTGTTCCTTAAATCACTAGTGCTTAGGAAATCTATTGGAGGCAGAAGCCGTCAAGGGTAGCTTAGGGTTAGGGTTAGGGTTAGGGTGAGGGTTAGGGTACGGCTTAGGGTACGGGTTCGGGGAGGGGTTCGGGTAGGGCGTAGGGTATGGGTTAGAGTTAGGGTTACGGTTAGTGTTAGGGTTAGGGCTCGGTTTAGGGTACGGGTTAGGATTAGGGTACGCGTTAGGGTTAGGGTAGGGGTTAGGGTTAGGGTACGCTTTAGGGTGAGGGTAGTTATTAAAGCTATCCCACTCTCTAGATACCCTTTAGCACGTAAAGGTATATTATTTGGGGGTCCAGTCATGGAGAAGGGTTTAGACACTAGGAGAAGATAAGGAACACACCCATTATCAAGAAATCACATTAGGATTCTCTTTTTAACCTGTTCCTTAAAACACTAGTGCTTAGGAAATCTATTGGAGGCAGAAGCAGTCAAGGGTAGCTTAGGGTTAGGGTTAGGGTTAGGGTGAGGGTTAGGGTATGGCTTAGGGTACGGGTTCGGGGAGGGGTTCGGGTAGGGCGTAGGCTATGGGTTAGGGTTAGGGTTAGGGTTAGTGTTAGGGTTAGGGCTCGGTTTAGGGTACGGGTTAGGATTAGTGTATGCGTTAGGGTTAGGGGTGGGGTTAGGGTTAGGGTACGCGTTAGGGTGAGGGTAGTTATTAAACCTATCCCACTCTCTAGATACCCCTTAGCACGTAAAGAATATTATTTGGGTTCCAGCCATGGAGAAGAGTTTAGACACGAGGAGAAGATAAGGAACACACCCATTATCAAGAAATCACATTAGGATTCTCTTTTTAACCTGTTCCTTAAAACACTAGTGCTTAGGAAATCTATTGGAGGCAGAAGCAGTCAATGGTAGCTTAGGGTTAGTGTTAGGGTTAGGGTGAGGGTTAGGGTATGGCTTAGGGTACGGGTTCGGGGAGGGGTTCGAGTAGGGCGTAGGGTATGTGTTAGGGTTAGGGTTAGGGTTAGTGTTAGGGTTAGGGCTCGGTTTAGGGTACGGGTTAGGATTAGGGTACGCGTTAGGGTTACGGTAGGGGTTAGGGTTAGGGTACGCGTTAGGGTGGGGGTAGTTATTAAACCTATCACACTCTCTAGATACCCCTTAGCACGAAAAGGAATATTATTTGGGGGTCCAGCCATGGAGAAGAGTATAGACACGAGAAGATAAGGAACACACCCATTATCAAGAAATCACATTAGGATTCTCTTTTTAACCTGTTCCTTACATCACTAGTGCTTAGGAAATCTATTGGAGGCAGAAGCCATCAAGGGTAGCTTAGGGTTAGGGTTAGGGTTAGGGTGAGGGTTAGGGTACGGCTTAGGGTACGGGTTCGGGGAGGGGTTCGGGTAGGGCGTAGGGTATGGGTTAGAGTTAGGGTTACGGTTAGTGTTAGGGTTAGGGCTCGGTTTAGGGTACGGGTTAGGATTAGGGTACGCGTTAGTGTTAGGGTAGGTGTTAGGGTTAGGGTACGCGATAGGGTGAGGTTAGTTATTAAACCTATCCCACTCTCTAGATACCCCTTAGTACGTAAAGGAATATTATTTGGGGGTCCTGCCATGGAGAAGAGTATAGACACGAGAAGATAAGGAACACACCCATTATCAAGAAATCACATTAGGATTCTCTTTTTAACCTGTTCCTTAAAACACTAGTGCTTAGGAAATCTATTGGAGGCAGAAGCAGTCAAGGGTAGCTTAGGGTTAGGGTTAGGGTTAGGGTGAGGGTTAGGGTACGGCTTAGGGTACGAGTTCGGGGAGGGGTTCGGGTAGGGCGTAGGGTATGGGTTAGGGTTAGGGTTAGGTTTAGTGTTAGGGTTAGGGCTCGGTTTAGGGTACGGGATAGGATTAGGGTACGCGTTAGGGTTAGGGTAGGGGTTAGGGTTAGGGTACGCGTTAGGGTGGGGGTAGTTATTAAACCTATCCCACTCTCTAGATACCCCTTAGCACGTAAAGGTATATTATTTGGGGGTCCAGTCATGGAGAAGGGTTTAGACACTAGGAGAAGATAAGGAACACACCCATTATCAAGAAATCACATTAGGATTCTCTTTTTAACCTGTTCCTTAAAACACTAGTGCTTAGGAAATCTATTGGAGGCAGAAGCAGTCAAGGGTAGCTTAGGGTTAGGGTTAGGGTTAGGGTGAGGGTTAGGGTATGGCTTAGGGTACGGGTTTGGGGAGGGGTTCGGGTAGGGCGTAGGCTATGGGTTAGGGTTAGGGTTAGGGTTAGTGTTAGGGTTAGGGCTCGGTTTAGGGTACGGGTTAGGATTAGTGTATGCGTTAGGGTTAGGGGTGGGGTTAGGGTTAGGGTACGCGTTAGGGTGAGGGTAGTTATTAAACCTATCACACTCTCTAGATACCCCTTAGCACGAAAAGGAATATTATTTGGGGGTCCAGCCATGGAGAAGAGTATAGACACGAGAAGATAAGGAACACACCCAATATCAAGAAATCACATTAGGATTCTCTTTTTAACCTGTTCCTTAAATCACTAGTGCTTAGGAAATCTATTGGAGGCAGAAGCCGTCAAGGGTAGCTTAGGGTTAGGGTTAGGGTTAGGGTGAGGGTTAGGGTACGGCTTAGGGTACGGGTTCGGGGAGGGGTTCGGGTAGGGCGTAGGGTATGGGTTAGAGTTAGGGTTACGGTTAGTGTTAGGGTTAGGGCTCGGTTTAGGGTACGGGTTAGGATTAGGGTACGCGTTAGTGTTAGGGTAGGGGTTAGGGTTAGGGTACGCGTTAGGGTGAGGGTAGTCATTAAACCTATCCCACTCTCTAGATACCCCTTAGCACGTAAAGGAATATTATTTGGGGGTCCAGCCATGGAGAAGAGTTTAGACACTAGGAGAAAGTAAGGAACACACCCATTATCACGAAATCACATTAGGATTCTCTTTTTAACCTGTTCCTTAAAACACTAGTGCTTAGGAAATCTATTGGAGGCAGAAGCCGTCAAGGGTAGCTTAGGGTTAGGGTTAGGGTTAGGGTGAGGGTTAGGGTACGGCTTAGGGTACGGGTTCGGGGAGGGGTTCGGGTAGGGCGTAGGGTATGGGTTAGGGTTAGGGTTAGGGTTAGTGTTAGGGTTAGGGCTCGGTTTAGGGTACGGGATAGGATTAGGGTACGCGTTAGTGTTAGGATAGGTGTTAGGGTTAGGGTACGCGATAGGGTGAGGTTAGTTATTAAACCTATCCCACTCTCTAGATACCCCTTAGTACGTAAAGGAATATTATTTGGGGGTCCAGCCATGGAGAAGAGTTTAGACACTAGGAGAAGATAAGGAACACACCCATTATCAAGAAATCACATTAGGATTCTCTTTTTAACCTGTTCCTTAAAACACTAGTGCTTAGGAAATCTATTGGAGGCAGAAGCAGTCAAGGGTAGCTTAGGGTTACGGTTAGGGTTAGGGTGAGGGTTAGGGTACGGCTTAGGGTACGGGTTCGGGGAGGGGTTCGGGTAGGGCGTAGGGTATGGGTTAGAGTTAGGGTTACGGTTAGTGTTAGGGTTATGGCTCGGTTTAGGGTACGGGTTAGGATTAGGGTACGCGTTAGTGTTAGGGTAGGAGTTAGGGTTAGGGTACGCGATAGGGTGAGGTTAGTTATTAAACCTATCCCACTCTCTAGATACCCCTTAGTACGTAAAGGAATATTATTTGGGGGTCCAGCCATGGAGAAGAGTATAGACACGAGAAGATAAGGAACACACCCATTATCAAGAAATCACATTAGGATTCTCTTTTTAACCTGTTCCTTAAATCACTAGTGCTTAGGAAATCTATTGGAGGCAGAAGCCGTCAAGGGTAGCTTAGGGTTAGGGTTAGGGTTAGGGTGAGGGTTAGGGTACGGCTTAGGGTACGGGTTCGGGGAGGGGTTCGGGTAGGGCGTAGGGTATGGGTTAGAGTTAGGGTTACGGTTAGTGTTAGGGTTAGGGCTCGGTTTAGGGTACGGGTTAGGATTAGGGTACGCGTTAGGGTTAGGGTAGGGGTTAGGGTTAGGGTACGCTTTAGGGTGAGGGTAGTTATTAAAGCTATCCCACTCTCTAGATACCCTTTAGCACGTAAAGGTATATTATTTGGGGGTCCAGTCATGGAGAAGGGTTTAGACACTAGGAGAAGATAAGGAACACACCCATTATCAAGAAATCACATTAGGATTCTCTTTTTAACCTGTTCCTTAAAACACTAGTGCTTAGGAAATCTATTGGAGGCAGAAGCAGTCAAGGGTAGCTTAGGGTTAGGGTTAGGGTTAGGGTGAGGGTTAGGGTATGGCTTAGGGTACGGGTTCGGGGAGGGGTTCGGGTAGGGCGTAGGCTATGGGTTAGGGTTAGGGTTAGGGTTAGTGTTAGGGTTAGGGCTCGGTTTAGGGTACGGGTTAGGATTAGTGTATGCGTTAGGGTTAGGGGTGGGGTTAGGGTTAGGGTACGCGTTAGGGTGAGGGTAGTTATTAAACCTATCCCACTCTCTAGATACCCCTTAGCACGTAAAGAATATTATTTGGGTTCCAGCCATGGAGAAGAGTTTAGACACGAGGAGAAGATAAGGAACACACCCATTATCAAGAAATCACATTAGGATTCTCTTTTTAACCTGTTCCTTAAAACACTAGTGCTTAGGAAATCTATTGGAGGCAGAAGCAGTCAATGGTAGCTTAGGGTTAGTGTTAGGGTTAGGGTGAGGGTTAGGGTATGGCTTAGGGTACGGGTTCGGGGAGGGGTTCGAGTAGGGCGTAGGGTATGTGTTAGGGTTAGGGTTAGGGTTAGTGTTAGGGTTAGGGCTCGGTTTAGGGTACGGGTTAGGATTAGGGTACGCGTTAGGGTTACGGTAGGGGTTAGGGTTAGGGTACGCGTTAGGGTGGGGGTAGTTATTAAACCTATCACACTCTCTAGATACCCCTTAGCACGAAAAGGAATATTATTTGGGGGTCCAGCCATGGAGAAGAGTATAGACACGAGAAGATAAGGAACACACCCATTATCAAGAAATCACATTAGGATTCTCTTTTTAACCTGTTCCTTACATCACTAGTGCTTAGGAAATCTATTGGAGGCAGAAGCCATCAAGGGTAGCTTAGGGTTAGGGTTAGGGTTAGGGTGAGGGTTAGGGTACGGCTTAGGGTACGGGTTCGGGGAGGGGTTCGGGTAGGGCGTAGGGTATGGGTTAGAGTTAGGGTTACGGTTAGTGTTAGGGTTAGGGCTCGGTTTAGGGTACGGGTTAGGATTAGGGTACGCGTTAGTGTTAGGGTAGGTGTTAGGGTTAGGGTACGCGATAGGGTGAGGTTAGTTATTAAACCTATCCCACTCTCTAGATACCCCTTAGTACGTAAAGGAATATTATTTGGGGGTCCTGCCATGGAGAAGAGTATAGACACGAGAAGATAAGGAACACACCCATTATCAAGAAATCACATTAGGATTCTCTTTTTAACCTGTTCCTTAAAACACTAGTGCTTAGGAAATCTATTGGAGGCAGAAGCAGTCAAGGGTAGCTTAGGGTTAGGGTTAGGGTTAGGGTGAGGGTTAGGGTACGGCTTAGGGTACGAGTTCGGGGAGGGGTTCGGGTAGGGCGTAGGGTATGGGTTAGGGTTAGGGTTAGGTTTAGTGTTAGGGTTAGGGCTCGGTTTAGGGTACGGGATAGGATTAGGGTACGCGTTAGGGTTAGGGTAGGGGTTAGGGTTAGGGTACGCGTTAGGGTGGGGGTAGTTATTAAACCTATCCCACTCTCTAGATACCCCTTAGCACGTAAAGGTATATTATTTGGGGGTCCAGTCATGGAGAAGGGTTTAGACACTAGGAGAAGATAAGGAACACACCCATTATCAAGAAATCACATTAGGATTCTCTTTTTAACCTGTTCCTTAAAACACTAGTGCTTAGGAAATCTATTGGAGGCAGAAGCAGTCAAGGGTAGCTTAGGGTTAGGGTTAGGGTTAGGGTGAGGGTTAGGGTATGGCTTAGGGTACGGGTTTGGGGAGGGGTTCGGGTAGGGCGTAGGCTATGGGTTAGGGTTAGGGTTAGGGTTAGTGTTAGGGTTAGGGCTCGGTTTAGGGTACGGGTTAGGATTAGTGTATGCGTTAGGGTTAGGGGTGGGGTTAGGGTTAGGGTACGCGTTAGGGTGAGGGTAGTTATTAAACCTATCACACTCTCTAGATACCCCTTAGCACGAAAAGGAATATTATTTGGGGGTCCAGCCATGGAGAAGAGTATAGACACGAGAAGATAAGGAACACACCCAATATCAAGAAATCACATTAGGATTCTCTTTTTAACCTGTTCCTTAAATCACTAGTGCTTAGGAAATCTATTGGAGGCAGAAGCCGTCAAGGGTAGCTTAGGGTTAGGGTTAGGGTTAGGGTGAGGGTTAGGGTACGGCTTAGGGTACGGGTTCGGGGAGGGGTTCGGGTAGGGCGTAGGGTATGGGTTAGAGTTAGGGTTACGGTTAGTGTTAGGGTTAGGGCTCGGTTTAGGGTACGGGTTAGGATTAGGGTACGCGTTAGTGTTAGGGTAGGGGTTAGGGTTAGGGTACGCGTTAGGGTGAGGGTAGTCATTAAACCTATCCCACTCTCTAGATACCCCTTAGCACGTAAAGGAATATTATTTGGGGGTCCAGCCATGGAGAAGAGTTTAGACACTAGGAGAAAGTAAGGAACACACCCATTATCACGAAATCACATTAGGATTCTCTTTTTAACCTGTTCCTTAAAACACTAGTGCTTAGGAAATCTATTGGAGGCAGAAGCCGTCAAGGGTAGCTTAGGGTTAGGGTTAGGGTTAGGGTGAGGGTTAGGGTACGGCTTAGGGTACGGGTTCGGGGAGGGGTTCGGGTAGGGCGTAGGGTATGGGTTAGGGTTAGGGTTAGGGTTAGTGTTAGGGTTAGGGCTCGGTTTAGGGTACGGGATAGGATTAGGGTACGCGTTAGTGTTAGGATAGGTGTTAGGGTTAGGGTACGCGATAGGGTGAGGTTAGTTATTAAACCTATCCCACTCTCTAGATACCCCTTAGTACGTAAAGGAATATTATTTGGGGGTCCAGCCATGGAGAAGAGTTTAGACACTAGGAGAAGATAAGGAACACACCCATTATCAAGAAATCACATTAGGATTCTCTTTTTAACCTGTTCCTTAAAACACTAGTGCTTAGGAAATCTATTGGAGGCAGAAGCAGTCAAGGGTAGCTTAGGGTTACGGTTAGGGTTAGGGTGAGGGTTAGGGTACGGCTTAGGGTACGGGTTCGGGGAGGGGTTCGGGTAGGGCGTAGGGTATGGGTTAGAGTTAGGGTTACGGTTAGTGTTAGGGTTATGGCTCGGTTTAGGGTACGGGTTAGGATTAGGGTACGCGTTAGTGTTAGGGTAGGAGTTAGGGTTAGGGTACGCGATAGGGTGAGGTTAGTTATTAAACCTATCCCACTCTCTAGATACCCCTTAGTACGTAAAGGAATATTATTTGGGGGTCCAGCCATGGAGAAGAGTATAGACACGAGAAGATAAGGAACACACCCATTATCAAGAAATCACATTAGGATTCTCTTTTTAACCTGTTCCTTAAATCACTAGTGCTTAGGAAATCTATTGGAGGCAGAAGCCGTCAAGGGTAGCTTAGGGTTAGGGTTAGGGTTAGGGTGAGGGTTAGGGTACGGCTTAGGGTACGGGTTCGGGGAGGGGTTCGGGTAGGGCGTAGGGTATGGGTTAGAGTTAGGGTTACGGTTAGTGTTAGGGTTAGGGCTCGGTTTAGGGTACGGGTTAGGATTAGGGTACGCGTTAGGGTTAGGGTAGGGGTTAGGGTTAGGGTACGCTTTAGGGTGAGGGTAGTTATTAAAGCTATCCCACTCTCTAGATACCCTTTAGCACGTAAAGGTATATTATTTGGGGGTCCAGTCATGGAGAAGGGTTTAGACACTAGGAGAAGATAAGGAACACACCCATTATCAAGAAATCACATTAGGATTCTCTTTTTAACCTGTTCCTTAAAACACTAGTGCTTAGGAAATCTATTGGAGGCAGAAGCCGTCAAGGGTAGCTTAGGGTTAGGGTTAGGGTTAGGGTGAGGGTTAGGGTACGGCTTAGGGTACGGGTTCGGGGAGGGGTTCGGGTAGGGCGTAGGGTATGGGTTAGGGTTAGGGTTAGGGTTAGTGTTAGGGTTAGGGCTCGGTTTAGGGTACGGGATAGGATTAGGGTACGCGTTAGTGTTAGGATAGGTGTTAGGGTTAGGGTACGCGATAGGGTGAGGTTAGTTATTAAACCTATCCCACTCTCTAGATACCCCTTAGTACGTAAAGGAATATTATTTGGGGGTCCAGCCATGGAGAAGAGTTTAGACATTAGGAGAAGATAAGGAACACACCCATTATCAAGAAATCACATTAGGATTCTCTTTTTAACCTGTTCCTTAAAACACTAGTGCTTAGGAAATCTATTGGAGGCAGAAGCAGTCAAGGGTAGCTTAGGGTTAGTGTTAGGGTTAGGGTGAGGGTTAGGGTATGGCTTAGGGTACGGTTTCGGGGAGGGGTTCGGGTAGGGCGTAGGGTATGTGTTAGGGTTAGGGTTAGGGTTAGTGTTAGGGTTAGGGCTCGGTTTAGGGTACGGGTTAGGATTAGGGTACGCGTTAGGGTTACGGTAGGGGTTAGGGTTAGGGTACGCGTTAGGGTGGGGGTAGTTATTAAACCTATCACACTCTCTAGATACCCCTTAGCACGAAAAGGAATATTATTTGGGCGTCCAGCCATGGAGAAGAGTATAGACACGAGAAGATAAGGAACACACCCATTATCAAGAAATCACATTAGGATTCTCTTTTTAACCTGTTCCTTAAATCACTAGTGCTTAGGAAATCTATTGGAGGCAGAAGCCGTCAAGGGTAGCTTAGGGTTAGGGTTAGGGTTAGGGTGAGGGTTAGGGTACGGCTTAGGGTACGGGTTCGGGGAGGGTTTCGGGTAGGGCGTAGGGTATGGGTTAGAGTTAGGGTTACGGTTAGTGTTAGGGTTAGGGCTCGGTTTAGGGTACGGGTTAGGATTAGGGTACGCGTTAGGGTTAGGGTAGGGGTTAGGGTTAGGGTACGCTTTAGGGTGAGGGTAGTTATTAAAGCTATCCCACTCTCTAGATACCCTTTAGCACGTAAAGGTATATTATTTGGGGGTCCAGTCATGGAGAAGGGTTTAGACACTAGGAGAAGATAAGGAACACACCCATTATCAAGAAATCACATTAGGATTCTCTTTTTAACCTGTTCCTTAAAACACTAGTGCTTAGGAAATCTATTGGAGGCAGAAGCAGTCAAGGGTAGCTTAGGGTTAGGGTTAGGGTTAGGGTGAGGGTTAGGGTATGGCTTAGGGTACGGGTTCGGGGAGGGGTTCGGGTAGGGCGTAGGCTATGGGTTAGGGTTAGGGTTAGGGTTAGTGTTAGGGTTAGGGCTCGGTTTAGGGTACGGGTTAGGATTAGTGTATGCGTTAGGGTTAGGGGTGGGGTTAGGGTTAGGGTACGCGTTAGGGTGAGGGTAGTTATTAAACCTATCCCACTCTCTAGATACCCCTTAGCACGTAAAGAATATTATTTGGGTTCCAGCCATGGAGAAGAGTTTAGACACGAGGAGAAGATAAGGAACACACCCATTATCAAGAAATCACATTAGGATTCTCTTTTTAACCTGTTCCTTAAAACACTAGTGCTTAGGAAATCTATTGGAGGCAGAAGCAGTCAATGGTAGCTTAGGGTTAGTGTTAGGGTTAGGGTGAGGGTTAGGGTATGGCTTAGGGTACGGGTTCGGGGAGGGGTTCGAGTAGGGCGTAGGGTATGTGTTAGGGTTAGGGTTAGGGTTAGTGTTAGGGTTAGGGCTCGGTTTAGGGTACGGGTTAGGATTAGGGTACGCGTTAGGGTTACGGTAGGGGTTAGGGTTAGGGTACGCGTTAGGGTGGGGGTAGTTATTAAACCTATCACACTCTCTAGATACCCCTTAGCACGAAAAGGAATATTATTTGGGGGTCCAGCCATGGAGAAGAGTATAGACACGAGAAGATAAGGAACACACCCATTATCAAGAAATCACATTAGGATTCTCTTTTTAACCTGTTCCTTAAATCACTAGTGCTTAGGAAATCTATTGGAGGCAGAAGCCATCAAGGGTAGCTTAGGGTTAGGGTTAGGGTTAGGGTGAGGGTTAGGGTACGGCTTAGGGTACGGGTTCGGGGAGGGGTTCGGGTAGGGCGTAGGGTATGGGTTAGAGTTAGGGTTACGGTTAGTGTTAGGGTTAGGGCTCGGTTTAGGGTACGGGTTAGGATTAGGGTACGCGTTAGTGTTAGGGTAGGTGTTAGGGTTAGGGTACGCGATAGGGTGAGGTTAGTTATTAAACCTATCCCACTCTCTAGATACCCCTTAGTACGTAAAGGAATATTATTTGGGGGTCCTGCCATGGAGAAGAGTATAGACACGAGAAGATAAGGAACACACCCATTATCAAGAAATCACATTAGGATTCTCTTTTTAACCTGTTCCTTAAAACACTAGTGCTTAGGAAATCTATTGGAGGCAGAAGCAGTCAAGGGTAGCTTAGGGTTAGGGTTAGGGTTAGGGTGAGGGTTAGGGTACGGCTTAGGGTACGAGTTCGGGGAGGGGTTCGGGTAGGGCGTAGGGTATGGGTTAGGGTTAGGGTTAGGTTTAGTGTTAGGGTTAGGGCTCGGTTTAGGGTACGGGATAGGATTAGGGTACGCGTTAGGGTTAGGGTAGGGGTTAGGGTTAGGGTACGCGTTAGGGTGGGGGTAGTTATTAAACCTATCCCACTCTCTAGATACCCCTTAGCACGTAAAGGTATATTATTTGGGGGTCCAGTCATGGAGAAGGGTTTAGACACTAGGAGAAGATAAGGAACACACCCATTATCAAGAAATCACATTAGGATTCTCTTTTTAACCTGTTCCTTAAAACACTAGTGCTTAGGAAATCTATTGGAGGCAGAAGCAGTCAAGGGTAGCTTAGGGTTAGGGTTAGGGTTAGGGTGAGGGTTAGGGTATGGCTTAGGGTACGGGTTTGGGGAGGGGTTCGGGTAGGGCGTAGGCTATGGGTTAGGGTTAGGGTTAGGGTTAGTGTTAGGGTTAGGGCTCGGTTTAGGGTACGGGTTAGGATTAGTGTATGCGTTAGGGTTAGGGGTGGGGTTAGGGTTAGGGTACGCGTTAGGGTGAGGGTAGTTATTAAACCTATCACACTCTCTAGATACCCCTTAGCACGAAAAGGAATATTATTTGGGGGTCCAGCCATGGAGAAGAGTATAGACACGAGAAGATAAGGAACACACCCAATATCAAGAAATCACATTAGGATTCTCTTTTTAACCTGTTCCTTAAATCACTAGTGCTTAGGAAATCTATTGGAGGCAGAAGCCGTCAAGGGTAGCTTAGGGTTAGGGTTAGGGTTAGGGTGAGGGTTAGGGTACGGCTTAGGGTACGGGTTCGGGGAGGGGTTCGGGTAGGGCGTAGGGTATGGGTTAGAGTTAGGGTTACGGTTAGTATTAGGGTTAGGGCTCGGTTTAGGGTACGGGTTAGGATTAGGGTACGCGTTAGTGTTAGGGTAGGGGTTAGGGTTAGGGTACGCGTTAGGGTGAGGGTAGTCATTAAACCTATCCCACTCTCTAGATACCCCTTAGCACGTAAAGGAATATTATTTGGGGGTCCAGCCATGGAGAAGAGTTTAGACACTAGGAGAAAGTAAGGAACACACCCATTATCACGAAATCACATTAGGATTCTCTTTTTAACCTGTTCCTTAAAACACTAGTGCTTAGGAAATCTATTGGAGGCAGAAGCCGTCAAGGGTAGCTTAGGGTTAGGGTTAGGGTTAGGGTGAGGGTTAGGGTACGGCTTAGGGTACGGGTTCGGGGAGGGGTTCGGGTAGGGCGTAGGGTATGGGTTAGGGTTAGGGTTAGGGTTAGTGTTAGGGTTAGGGCTCGGTTTAGGGTACGGGATAGGATTAGGGTACGCGTTAGTGTTAGGATAGGTGTTAGGGTTAGGGTACGCGATAGGGTGAGGTTAGTTATTAAACCTATCCCACTCTCTAGATACCCCTTAGTACGTAAAGGAATATTATTTGGGGGTCCAGCCATGGAGAAGAGTTTAGACACTAGGAGAAGATAAGGAACACACCCATTATCAAGAAATCACATTAGGATTCTCTTTTTAACCTGTTCCTTAAAACACTAGTGCTTAGGAAATCTATTGGAGGCAGAAGCAGTCAAGGGTAGCTTAGGGTTACGGTTAGGGTTAGGGTGAGGGTTAGGGTACGGCTTAGGGTACGGGTTCGGGGAGGGGTTCGGGTAGGGCGTAGGGTATGGGTTAGAGTTAGGGTTACGGTTAGTGTTAGGGTTATGGCTCGGTTTAGGGTACGGGTTAGGATTAGGGTACGCGTTAGTGTTAGGGTAGGAGTTAGGGTTAGGGTACGCGATAGGGTGAGGTTAGTTATTAAACCTATCCCACTCTCTAGATACCCCTTAGTACGTAAAGGAATATTATTTGGGGGTCCAGCCATGGAGAAGAGTATAGACACGAGAAGATAAGGAACACACCCATTATCAAGAAATCACATTAGGATTCTCTTTTTAACCTGTTCCTTAAATCACTAGTGCTTAGGAAATCTATTGGAGGCAGAAGCCGTCAAGGGTAGCTTAGGGTTAGGGTTAGGGTTAGGGTGAGGGTTAGGGTACGGCTTAGGGTACGGGTTCGGGGAGGGGTTCGGGTAGGGCGTAGGGTATGGGTTAGAGTTAGGGTTACGGTTAGTGTTAGGGTTAGGGCTCGGTTTAGGGTACGGGTTAGGATTAGGGTACGCGTTAGGGTTAGGGTAGGGGTTAGGGTTAGGGTACGCTTTAGGGTGAGGGTAGTTATTAAAGCTATCCCACTCTCTAGATACCCTTTAGCACGTAAAGGTATATTATTTGGGGGTCCAGTCATTGGAGAAGGGTTTAGACACTAGGAGAAGATAAGGAACACACCCATTATCAAGAAATCACATTAGGATTCTCTTTTTAACCTGTTCCTTAAAACACTAGTGCTTAGGAAATCTATTGGAGGCAGAAGCAGTCAAGGGTAGCTTAGGGTTAGGGTTAGGGTTAGGGTGAGGGTTAGGGTATGGCTTAGGGTACGGGTTCGGGGAGGGGTTCGGGTAGGGCGTAGGCTATGGGTTAGGGTTAGGGTTAGGGTTAGTGTTAGGGTTAGGGCTCGGTTTAGGGTACGGGTTAGGATTAGTGTATGCGTTAGGGTTAGGGGTGGGGTTAGGGTTAGGGTACGCGTTAGGGTGAGGGTAGTTATTAAACCTATCCCACTCTCTAGATACCCCTTAGCACGTAAAGAATATTATTTGGGTTCCAGCCATGGAGAAGAGTTTAGACACGAGGAGAAGATAAGGAACACACCCATTATCAAGAAATCACATTAGGATTCTCTTTTTAACATGTTCCTTAAAACACTAGTGCTTAGGAAATCTATTGGAGGCAGAAGCCGTCAAGGGTAGCTTAGGGTTAGGGTTAGGGTTAGGGTGAGGGTTAGGGTACGGCTTAGGGTACGGGTTCGGGGAGGGGTTCGGGTAGGGCGTAGGGTATGGGTTAGGGTTAGGGTTAGGGTTAGTGTTAGGGTTAGGGCTCGGTTTAGGGTACGGGTTAGGATTAGGGTACGCGTTAGGGTTAGGGTAGGGGTTAGGGTTAGGGTACGCGTTAGGGTGGGGGTAGTTATTAAACTATCACACTCTCTAGATACCCCTTAGCACGTAAAGGAATATTATTTGGGGGTCCAGCCATGGAGAAGAGTTTAGACACTAGGAGAAAATAAGGAACACCCCCATTATCACGAAATCACATTAGGTTTCTCTTTTTAACCTGTTCCTTAAAACATTAGTGCTTAGGAAATCTATTGGAGGCAGAAGCCGTCAAGGGTAGCTTAGGGTTAGGGTTAGGGTTAGGGTGAGGGTTAGGGTACGGCTTAGGGTACGGGTTCGGGGAGGGGTTCGGGTAGGGCGTAGGGTATTGGTTAGGGTTAGCGTTAGGGTTAGTGTTAGGGTTAGGGCTCGGTTTAGGGTACGGGTTAGGATTAGGGTACGCGTTAGGGTTAGGGTAGGGGTTAGGGTTAGGGTACGCGTTAGGGTGGGGGTAGTTATTAAACCTATCACACTCTCTAGATACCCCTTAGCACGTAAAGGAATATTATTTGGGGGTCCAGCCATGGAGAAGAGTTTAGACACTAGGAGAAAGTAAGGAACACACCCATTATCAAGAAATCACATTAGGATTCTCTTTTTAACCTGTTCCTTAAAACACTAGTGCTTAGGAAATCTATTGGAGGCAGAAGCCGTCAAGGGTAGCTTAGGGTTAGGGTTAGGGTTAGGGTGAGGGTTAGGGTACGGCTTAGGGTACGGGTTCGGGGAGGGGTTCGGGTAGGGCGTAGGGTATGGGTTAGGGTTAGGGTTAGGGTTAGTGTTAGGGTTAGGGCTCGGTTTAGGGTACGGGTTAGGATTAGGGTACGCGTTAGTGTTAGGATAGGTGTTAAGGTTAGGGTACGCGATAGGGTGAGGTTAGTTATTAAACCTATCCCACTCTCTAGATACCCCTTAGTACGTAAAGGAATATTATTTGGGGGTCCACCCATGGAGAAGAGTTTAGACACTAGGAGAAGATAAGGAACACACCCATTATCAAGAAATCACATTAGGATTCTCTTTTTAACCTGTTCCTTAAAACACTAGTGCTTAGGAAATCTATTGGAGGCAGAAGCAGTCAAGGGTAGCTTAGGGTTAGTGTTAGGGTTAGGGTGAGGGTTAGGGTATGTCTTAGGGTACGGGTTCGGGGAGGGGTTCGGGTAGGGCGTAGGGTATGTGTTAGGGTTAGGGTTAGGGTTAGTGTTAGGGTTAGGGCTCGGTTTAGGGTACGGGTTAGGATTAGGGTACGCGTTAGGGTTACGGTAGGGGTTAGGGTTAGGGTACGCGTTAGGGTGGGGGTAGTTATTAAACCTATCACACTCTCTAGATACCCCTTAGCACGAAAAGGAATATTATTTGGGGGTCCAGCCATGGAGAAGAGTATAGACACGAGAAGATAAGGAACACACCCATTATCAAGAAATCACATTAGGATTCTCTTTTTAACCTGTTCCTTAAATCACTAGTGCTTAGGAAATCTATTGGAGGCAGAAGCCGTCAAGGGTAGCTTAGGGTTAGGGTTAGGGTTAGGGTGAGGGTTAGGGTACGGCTTAGGGTACGGGTTCGGGGAGGGGTTCGGGTAGGGCGTAGGGTATGGGTTAGAGTTAGGGTTACGGTTAGTGTTAGGGTTAGGGCCTCGGTTTAGGGTACGGGTTAGGATTAGGGTACGCGTTAGTGTTAGGGTAGGGGTTAGGGTTAGGGTACGCTTTAGGGTGAGGGTAGTTATTAAACCTATCCCACTCTCTAGATACCCCTTAGCACGTAAAGGTATATTATTTGGGGGTCCAGTCATGGAGAAGGGTTTAGACACTAGGAGAAGATAAGGAACACACCCATTATCAAGAAATCACATTAGGATTCTCTTTTTAACATGTTCCTTAAAACACTAGTGCTTAGGAAATCTATTGGAGGCAGAAGCAGTCAAGGGTAGCTTAGGGTTAGGGTTAGGGTTAGGGTGAGGGTTAGGGTATGGCTTAGGGGTACGGGTTCGGGGAGGGGTTCGGGTAGGGCGTAGGCTATGGGTTAGGGTTAGGGTTAGGGTTAGTGTTAGGGTTAGGGCTCGGTTTAGGGTACGGGTTAGGATTAGTGTATGCGTTAGGGTTAGGGTAGGGGTTAGGGTTAGGGTACGCGTTAGGGTGAGGGTAGTTATTAAACCTATCCCACTCTCTAGATACCCCTTAGCACGTAAAGGAATATTATTTGGGGGTCCAGCCATGGAGAAGAGTTTAGACACGAGGAGAAGATAAGGAACACACCAGCATTATCAAGAAATCACATTAGGATTCTCTTTTTAACATGTTCCTTAAAACACTAGTGCTTAGGAAATCTATTGGAGGCAGAAGCCGTCAAGGGTAGCTTAGGGTTAGGGTTAGGGTTAGGGTGAGGGTTAGGGTACGGCTTAGGGTACGGGTTCGGGGAGGGGTTCGGGTAGGGCGTAGGGTATGGGTTAGGGTTAGGGTTAGGGCTAGTGTTAGGTTTAGGGCTCGGTTTAGGGTACAGGTTAGGATTAGGGTACGCGTTAGTGTTAGGGTAGGTGTTAGGGTTAGGGTACGCGATAGGGTGAGGTTAGTTATTAAACCTATCCCACTCTGTAGATACCCTTAGTACGTAAAGGAATATTATTTGGGGGTCCAGCCATGGAGAAGAGTTTAGACACTAGGAGAAGATAAGGAACACACCCATTATCAAGAAATCACATTAGGATTCTCTTTTTAACCTGTTCCTTAAAAACACTAGTGCTTAGGAAATCTATTGGAGGCAGAAGTAGTCAAGGTAGCTTAGGGTTAGTGTTAGGGTAGGGTGAGGGTTAGGGTATGGCTTAGGTACGGGTTCGGGGAGGGTTCGGGTAGGGCGTAGGGTATGTGTTAGGGTTAGGGTTAGGGTTAGTGTTAGGGTTAGGGCTCGGTTTAGGGTACGGGTTAGGATTAGGGTACGCGTTAGGGTTACGGTAGGGGTTAGGGTTAGGGTACGCGTTAGGGTGGGGGTAGTTATTAAACCTATCACACTCTCTAGATACCCCTTAGCACGAAAAGGAATATTATTTGGGGGGTCCAGCCATGGAGAAGAGTATAGACACGAGAAGATAAGGAACACACCCATTATCAAGAAATCACATTAGGATTCTCTTTTTAACCTGTTCCTTACATCACTAGTGCTTAGAAATCTATTGGAGGCAGAAGCCGTCAAGGGTAGCTTAGGGTTAGGGTTAGGTTAGGGTGAGGGTTAGGGTACGGCTTAGGGTACGGGTTCGGGGAGGGGTTCGGGTAGGGCGTAGGGTATGGGTTAGAGTTAGGGTTACGGTTAGTGTTAGGGTTAGGGCTCGGTTTAGGGTACGGGTTAGGATTAGGGTACGCGTTAGTGTTAGGGTAGGGTTAGGGTTAGGGTACGCTTTAGGGTGAGGGTAGTTATTAAACCTATCCCACTCTCTAGATACCCCTTAGCACGTAAAGGTATATTATTTGGGGGTCCAGTCATGGAGAAGGGTTTAGACACTAGGAGAAGATAAGGAACACACCCATTATCAAGAAATCACATTAGGATTCTCTTTTAACCTGTTCCTTAAAACACTAGTGCTTAGGAAATCTATTGGAGGCAGAAGCAGTCAAGGGTAGCTTAGGGTTAGGGTTAGGGTTAGGGTGAGGGTTAGGGTATGGCTTAGGGTACGGGTTCGGGGAGGGGTTCGGGTAGGGCGTAGGCTATGGGTTAGGGTTAGGGTTAGGGTTAGTGTTAGGGTTAGGGCTCGGTTTAGGGTACGGGTTAGGATTAGTGTATGCGTTAGGGTTAGGGTAGGGGTTAGGGTTAGGGTACGCGTTAGGGTGAGGGTAGTTATTAAACCTATCCCACTCTCTAGATACCCCTTAGCACGTAAAGGAATATTATTTGGGGGTGCAGCCATGGAGAAGAGTTTAGACACGAGGAGAAGATAAGGAACACACCCATTATCAAGAAATCACATTAGGATTCTCTTTTTAACATGTTCCTTAAAACACTAGTGCTTAGGAAATCTATTGGAGGCAGAAGCCGTCAAGGGTAGCTTAGGGTTAGGGTTAGGGTTAGGGTGAGGGTTAGGGTACGGATTAGGGTACGGGTTCGGGGAGGGGTTCGGGTAGGGCGTAGTGTATGGGTTAGGGTTAGGGTTAGGGCTAGTGTTAGGGTTAGGGCTCGGTTTAGGGTACAGGTTAGGATTAGGGTACGCGTTAGTGTTAGGGTAGGGGTTAGGGTTAGGGTACGCGTTAGGGTGAGGGTAGTTATTAAACCTATCCCACTCTCTAGATATCCCTTAGCACGTAAAGGAATATTATTTGGGGGTCCAGCCATGGAGAAGAGTTTAGACACGAGGAGAAGATAAGGAACACACCCATTATCAAGAAATCACATTAGGATTCTCTTTTTAACCTGTTCCTTAAATCACTAGTGCTTAGGAAATCTATTGGAGGCAGAAGCCGTCAAGGGTAGCTTAGGGTTAGGGTTAGGGTTAGGGTGAGGGTTAGGGTACGGTTTAGGGTACGGGTTCAGGGAGGGGTTCGGGTAAGGCGTAGGGTATGGGTTAGGGTTAGGGTTAGAGTTAGTGTTAGGCTTAGGGCTCGGTTTAGGGTATGGGTTAGGATTAGGGTACGCGTTAGGGTTAGGGTAGGGGTTAGGGTTAGGGTACGCGTTAGGGTGAGGGTAGTTATTAAACCTATCCCACTCTCTAGATACCCCTTAGCACGTAAAGGAATATTATTTGGGGGTCCAGCCATGGAGAATAGTTTAGACACTAGGAGAAGATAAGGAACACACCCATTATCACGAAAACACATTAGGATTCTCTTTTTAACCTTTTCCTTAAAACACTAGTGCTTAGGAAATCTATTGGAGGCAGAAGCAGTCAAGGGTAGCTTAGGGTTAGGGATAGGGTTAGGGTGAGGGCTAGGGTATGGCTTACGGTACGGGTTCGGGGAGGGGTGCGGGTAGGGCGTAGGGTATGGGTTAGGGTTAGGGTTAGAGTTAGTGTTAGGGTTAGGGCTCGGTTTACGGTACGGGTTAGGATTAGGGTACGCGCTAGGGTTAGTGTAGCGGTTAGGGTTAGGGTACGCGTTAGGGTGAGGGTAGTTAATAAACCTATCCCACTCTCTAGATACCCCTTAGCACGTATAGGAATATTATTTGGGGGTCCAGCCTTGGAGAAGAGTTTAGACACGAGGAGAATATAAGGAACACACCCATTATCAAGAAATCACATTAGGATTCTCTTTTTAACCTGTTCCTTAAAACACTAGTGCTTAGGAAATCTATTGGAGGCAGAAGCAGTCAAGGGTAGCTTAGGGTTAGGGTTAGGGTTAGGGTGAGGGTTAGGGTACGGCTTAGGGTACGGGTTCGGTGAGGGGTTCGGGTAGGGCGTAGGGTATGGGTTAGGGTTAGGGTTAGGGCTAGTGTTAGGGTTAGGGCTCGGTTTAGGGTACGGGTTAGGATTAGGGTATGCGTTAGGGTTACGGTAGGGGTTAGGGTTAGGGTACGCGTTAGGGTGGGGGTAGTTATTAAACCTATCACACTCTCTAGATACCCCTTAGCACGAAAAGGAATATTATTTGGGGGTCCAGCCATGGAGAAGAGTATAGACACGAGAAGATAAGGAACACACCCATTATCAAGAAATCACATTAGGATTCTCTTTTTAACCTGTTCCTTACATCACTAGTGCTTAGGAAATCTATTGGAGGCAGAAGCCGTCAAGGGTAGCTTAGGGTTAGGGTTAGGGTTAGGGTGAGGGTTAGGGTACGGCTTAGGGTACGGGTTCGGGGAGGGGTTCGGGTAGGGCGTAGGGTATGGGTTAGAGTTAGGGTTACGGTTAGTGTTAGGGTTAGGGCTCGGTTTAGGGTACGGGTTAGGATTAGGGTACGCGTTAGTGTTAGGGTAGGGGTTAGGGTTAGGGTACGCTTTAGGGTGAGGGTAGTTATTAAACCTATCCCACTCTCTAGATACCCCTTAGCACGTAAAGGTATATTATTTGGGGGTCCAGTCATGGAGAAGGGTTTAGACACTAGGAGAAGATAAGGAACACACCCATTATCAAGAAATCACATTAGGATTCTCTTTTTAACCTGTTCCTTAAAACACTAGTGCTTAGGAAATCTATTGGAGGCAGAAGCAGTCAAGGGTAGCTTAGGGTTAGGGTTAGGGTTAGGGTGAGGGTTAGGGTATGGCTTAGGGTACGGGTTCGGGGAGGGGTTCGGGTAGGGCGTAGGCTATGGGTTAGGGTTAGGGTTAGGGTTAGTGTTAGGGTTAGGGCTCGGTTTAGGGTACGGGTTAGGATTAGTGTATGCGTTAGGGTTAGGGTAGGGGTTAGGGTTAGGGTACGCGTTAGGGTGAGGGTAGTTATTAAACCTATCCCACTCTCTAGATACCCCTTAGCACGTAAAGGAATATTATTTGGGGGTGCAGCCATGGAGAAGAGTTTAGACACGAGGAGAAGCTAAGGAACACACCCATTATCAAGAAATCACATTAGGATTCTCTTTTTAACATGTTCCTTAAAACACTAGTGCTTAGGAAATCTATTGGAGGCAGAAGCCGTCAAGGGTAGCTTAGGGTTAGGGTTAGGGTTAGGGTGAGGGTTAGGGTACGGATTAGGGTACGGGTTCGGGGAGGGGTTCGTGTAGGGCGTAGGGTATGGGTTAGGGTTAGGGTTAGGGCTAGTGTTAGGGTTAGGGCTCGGTTTAGGGTACAGGTTAGGATTAGGGTACGCGTTAGGGTTAGGGTAGGGGTTAGGGTTAGGGTACGCGTTAGGGTGAGGGTAGTTATTAAACCTATCCCACTCTCTAGATACCCCTTAGCACGTAAAGGAATATTATTTGGGGGTCCAGCCATGGAGAAGAGTTTAGACACGAGGAGAAGATAAGGAACACACCCATTATCAAGAAATCACATTAGGATTCTCTTTTTAACCTGTTCCTTAAATCACTAGTGCTTAGGAAATCTATTGGAGGCAGAAGCCGTCAAGGGTAGCTTAGGGTTAGGGTTAGGGTTAGGGTGAGGGTTAGGGTACGGTTTAGGGTACGGGTTCAGGGAGGGGTTCGGGTAAGGCGTAGGGTATGGGTTAGGGTTAGGGTTAGAGTTAGTGTTAGGCTTAGGGCTCGGTTTAGGGTATGGGTTAGGATTAGGGTACGCGTTAGGGTTAGGGTAGGGGTTAGGGTTAGGGTACGCGTTAGGGTGAGGGTAGTTATTAAACCTATCCCACTCTCTAGATACCCCTTAGCACGTAAAGGAATATTATTTGGGGGTCCAGCCATGGAGAAGAGTTTAGACACTAGGAGAAGATAAGGAACACACCCATTATCACGAAAACACATTAGGATTCTCTTTTTAACCTTTTCCTTAAAACACTAGTGCTTAGGAAATCTATTGGAGGCAGAAGCAGTCAAGGGTAGCTTAGGGTTAGGGATAGGGTTAGGGTGAGGGCTAGGGTATGGCTTACGGTACGGGTTCGGGGAGGGGTGCGGGTAGGGCGTAGGGTATGGGTTAGGGTTAGGGTTAGAGTTAGTGTTAGGGTTAGGGCTCGGTTTAGGGTACGGGTTAGGATTAGGGTACGCGCTAGGGTTAGTGTAGCGGTTAGGGTTAGGGTACGCATTAGGGTGAGGGTAGTTAATAAACCTATCCCACTCTCTAGATACCCCTTAGCACGTATAGGAATATTATTTGGGGGTCCAGCCTTGGAGAAGAGTTTAGACACGAGGAGAATATAAGGAACACACCCATTATCAAGAAATCACATTAGGATTCTCTTTTTAACCTGTTCCTTAAAACACTAGTGCTTAGGAAATCTATTGGAGGCAGAAGCAGTCAAGGGTAGCTTAGGGTTAGGGTTAGGGTTAGGGTGAGGGTTAGGGTACGGCTTAGGGTACGGGTTCGGTGAGGGGTTCGGGTAGGGCGTAGGGTATGGGTTAGGGTTAGGGTTAGGGCTAGTGTTAGGGTTAGGGCTCGGTTTAGGGTACGGGTTAGGATTAGGGTATGCGTTAGGGTTAGGGTAGGGGTTAGGGTTAGGATACGCGTTAGAGTGAGGGTAGTTATTAAACCTATCCCACTCTCTAGATAGCCCTTAGCACGTAAAGGAATATTATTTGGGGGTCCAGCCATGGAGAAGAGTTTAGACACGAGGAGAAGATAAGGAACACACCCATTATAAAGAAATCACATTAGGATTCTCTTTTTAACCTGTTCTTAAATCACTAGTGCTTAGGAAATCTATTGGAGGCAGAAGCCGTCAAGGGTAGCTTAGGGTTAGGGTTAGGGTTAGGGTGAGGGTTAGGGTACGGCTTAGGGTACGGGTTCGGGGAGGGGTTCAGGTAGGGCGTAGGGTATGGGTTAGAGTTAGGGTTAGGGTTAGTGTTAGTGTTAGGGCTCGGTTTAGGGTACGGGTTAGGAGTACGGTACGCGTTAGGGTTAGGGTAGGGGTTAGGGTTAGGGTACGCGTTAGGGTGAGGGTAGTTATTAAACCTATCCCACTCTCTAGATACCCCTTAGCACGTAAAGGAATATTATTTGGGGGTCCAGCCATGGAGAAGAGTTTAGACACTAGGGGAAGATAAGGAATACACCCATTATCAAGAAATCACATTAGGATTCTCTTTTTAACCTGTTCCTTAAAACACTAGTGCTTAGGAAATCTATTGGAGGCAGAAGCTGTCAAGGGTAGCTTAGGGTTAGGGTTAGGGTTAGGGTGAGGGTTAGGGTACGACTTAGGGTACGGGTTCGGGGAGGTGTTCGTGTAGGGCGTAGGCTATGGGTTAGGGTTAGGGTTAGGGTTAGTGTTAGGGTTAGGGCTCGGTTTAGGGTACGGGTTAGGATTAGGGTACGCGTTAGTGTTAGGGTAGGGGTTAGGGTTAGGGTATGCGATAGGGTGAGGTTAGTTATTAAACCTATCCCACTCTCTAGATACCCCTTAGCACGTAAAGGAATATTATTTGGGGGTCCAGCCATGGAGAAGATTTTAGACACTAGGAGAAGATAAGGAACACACCCATTATCAAGAAATCACATTAGGATTCTCTTTTTAACCTGTTCCTTAAAACACTAGTGCTTAGGAAATCTATTGGAGGCAGAAGCAGTCAAGGGTAGCTTAGGGTTAGGGTTAGGGTTAGGGTGAGGGTTAGGGTATGGCTTAGGGTACGGGTTCGGCGAGGGGTTCGGGTAGGGCGTAGGGTATGGGTTAGGGTTAGGGTTAGAGTTAGTGTTAGGCTTAGGGCTCGGTTTAGGGTATGGGTTAGGATTAGGGTACGCGTTAGGGTTAGGGTAGGGGTTAGGGTTAGGGTACGCGTTAGGGTGAGGGTAGTTATTAAACCTATCCCACTCTCTAGATACCCCTTAGCACGTAAAGGAATATTATTTGGGGGTCCAGCCATGGAGAAGAGTTTAGACACTAGGAGAAGATAAGGAACACACCCATTATCACGAAAACACATTAGGATTCTCTTTTTAACCTTTTCCTTAAAACACTAGTGCTTAGGAAATCTATTGGAGGCAGAAGCAGTCAAGGGTAGCTTAGGGTTAGGGATAGGTTTAGGGTGAGGGCTAGGGTATGGCTTACGGTACGGGTTCGGGGAGGGGTGCGGGTAGGGCGTAGGGTATGGGTTAGGGTTAGGGTTAGAGTTAGTGTTAGGGTTAGGGCTCGGTTTAGGGTACGGGTTAGGATTAGGGTACGCGCTAGGGTTAGTGTAGCGGTTAGGGTTAGGGTACGCGTTAGGGTGAGGGTAGTTAATAAACCTATCCCACTCTCTAGATACCCCTTAGCACGTATAGGAATATTATTTGGGGGTCCAGCCTTGGAGAAGAGTTTAGACACGAGGAGAATATAAGGAACACACCCATTATCAAGAAATCACATTAGGATTCTCTTTTTAACCTGTTCCTTAAAACACTAGTGCTTAGGAAATCTATTGGAGGCAGAAGCAGTCAAGGGTAGCTTAGGGTTAGGGTTAGGGTTAGGGTGAGGGTTAGGGTACGGCTTAGGGTACGGGTTCGGTGAGGGGTTCGGGTAGGGCGTAGGGTATGGGTTAGGGTTAGGGTTAGGGCTAGTGTTAGGGTTAGGGCTCGGTTTAGGGTACGGGTTAGGATTAGGGTATGCGTTAGGGTTAGGGTAGGGGTTAGGGTTAGGATACGCGTTAGAGTGAGGGTAGTTATTAAACCTATCCCACTCTCTAGATAGCCCTTAGCACGTAAAGGAATATTATTTGGGGGTCCAGCCATGGAGAAGAGTTTAGACACGAGGAGAAGATAAGGAACACACCCATTATAAAGAAATCACATTAGGATTCTCTTTTTAACCTGTTCCTTAAATCACTAGTGCTTAGGAAATCTATTGGAGGCAGAAGCCGTCAAGGGTAGCTTAGGGTTAGGGTTAGGGTTAGGGTGAGGGTTAGGGTACGGCTTAGGGTACGGGTTCGGGGAGGGGTTCAGGTAGGGCGTAGGGTATGGGTTAGAGTTAGGGTTAGGGTTAGTGTTAGTGTTAGGGCTCGGTTTAGGGTACGGGTTAGGAGTACGGTACGCGTTAGGGTTAGGGTAGGGGTTAGGGTTAGGGTACGCGTTAGGGTGAGGGTAGTTATTAAACCTATCCCACTCTCTATATACCCCTTAGCACGTAAAGGAATATTATTTGGGGGTCCAGCCATGGAGAAGAGTTTAGACACTAGGGGAAGATAAGGAATACACACATTATCAAGAAATCACATTAGGATTCTCTTTTTAACCTGTTCCTTAAAACACTAGTGCTTAGGAAATCTATTGGAGGCAGAAGCTGTCAAGGGTAGCTTAGGGTTAGGGTTAGGGTTAGGGTGAGGGTTAGGGTACGACTTAGGGTACGGGTTCGGGGAGGTGTTCGTGTAGGGCGTAGGCTATGGGTTAGGGTTAGGGTTAGGGTTAGTGTTAGGGTTAGGGCTCGGTTTAGGGTACGGGTTAGGATTAGGGTACGTGTTAGTGTTAGGGTAGGGGTTAGGGTTAGGGTATGCGATAGGGTGAGGTTAGTTATTAAACCTATCCCACTCTCTAGATACCCCTTAGCACGTAAAGGAATATTATTTGGGGGTCCAGCCATGGAGAAGATTTTAGACACTAGGAGAAGATAAGGAACACACCCATTATCAAGAAATCACATTAGGATTCTCTTTTTAACCTGTTCCTTAAAACACTAGTGCTTAGGAAATCTATTGGAGGCAGAAGCAGTCAAGGGTAGCTTAGGGTTAGGGTTAGGGTTAGGGTGAGGGTTAGGGTATGGCTTAGGGTACGGGTTCGGCGAGGGGTTCGGGTAGGGCGTAGGGTATGGTTTAGGGTTAGGGTTAGGGCTAGTGTTAGGGTTAGGGCTCGGTTTGGGGTACGGGTTAGGATTAGGGTACGCGTTAGGGTTAGGGTAGGGGTTAGGGTTAGGGTACACGTTAGGTTGAGGGTAGTTATTAAACCTATCACACTCTCTAGATAACCCTTAGCACGTAAAGGAATATTATTTGGGGGTCCAGCCATGGAAAAGAGTTTAGACAAGAGGAGAAGATAAGGAACACACCCATTATCAAGAAATCACATTAGGATTCTCTTTTTAACCTGTTCCTTAAATCACTAGTGCTTAGGAAATCTATTGGAGGCAGAAGCCGTCAAGGGTAGCTTAGGGTTAGGGTTAGGGTTAGGGTGAGGGTTAGGGTACGGCTTAGGGTACGGGTTCGGGGAGGAATTCGGGTAGGGCGTAGGGTATGGGTTAGAGTTAGGGTTAGGGTTAGTGTTAGGGTTAGGGCTCGGTTAAGGGTTCGGGTTAGGATTAGGGTACGCGTTAGTGTTAGGGTAGGGGTTAGGGTTAGGGTACGCTTTAGGGTGAGGGTAGTTATTAAACCTATCCCACTCTCTAGATACCCCTTAGCACGTAAAGGAATATTATTTGGGGGTCCAGCCATGGAGAAGGGTTTAGACACTAGGAGAAGATAAGGAACACACCCATTATCACGAAATCACATTAGGATTCTCTTTTTAACCTGTTCCTTAAAACACTAGTGCTTAGGAAATCTATTGGAGGCAGAAGCCGTCAAGGGTAGCTTAGGGTTAGGGTTAGGGTTAGGGTGAGGGTTAGGGTACGGTTTAGGGTACGGGTTCAGGGAGGGGTTCGGGTAGGGCGTAGGGTATGGGTTAGGGTTAGGGTTAGAGTTAGTGTTAGTGTTAGGGCTCGGTTTAGGGTACGGGTTAGGATTAGGGTACGCGCTAGGGTTAGTGTAGCGGTTAGGGTTAGGGTACGCGTTAGGGTGAGGGTAGTTAATAAACCTATCCCACTCTCTAGATACCCCTTAGCACGTATAGGAATATTATTTGGGGGTCCAGGCATGGAGAAGAGTTTAGACACTAGGAGAAGATAAGGAACACACCCATTATCACGGAATCACATTAGGATTCTCTTTTTAACCTGTTCCTTAAATCACTAGTGCTTAGGAAATCTATTGGAGGCAGAAGCAGTCAAGGGTAGCTTAGGGTTAGGGTTAGGGTTAGGGTGAGGGCTAGGGTATGGCTTAGGGTACGGGTTCGGGGAGGGGTTCGGGTAGGGCGTAGGGTATGGGTTAGGGTTAGGGTTAGGGTTAGTGTTAGGGTTAGGGCTCGGTTTAGGGTATGGGTTAGGATTAGGGAACGCGTTAGGGTTAGGGTAGGGGTTAGGGTTAGGGTATGTGTTAGGGTGAGGGTAGTTATTAAACCTATCACACTCTCTAGATACCCCTTAGCACGTAAAGGAATATTACTTGGGGGTCCAGCCATGGAGAAGAGTTTAGACACGAGGAGAAGATAAGGAACACACCCATTATCAAGAAATCACATTAGGATTGTCTTTTTAACCTGTTCCTTAAAACACTAGTGCTTAGGAAATCTATTGGAGGCAGAAGCAGTCAAGGGTAGCTTAGGGTTAGGGTTAGGGTTAGGGTGAGGGATAGGGTATGGCTTAGGGTACGGGTTCGGGGAGGGGTTTGGGTTGGGCGTAGGGTATGGGTTAGGGTTAGGGTTAGGGTTAGTGTTAGGGTTAGGGCTCGGTTTAGGGTATGGGTTAGGATTAGGGTACGCATTAGTGTTAGGGTAGGTGTTAGGGTTAGGGTACGCGTTAGGGTGAGGTTAGTTATTAAACCTATCCCACTCTCTAGATAGCCCTTAGCACGTAAAGGAATATTATTTGGGGGTCCAGCCATGGAGAAGAGTTTAGACACTAGGAGAAGATAAGGAACACACCCATTATCAAGAAATCACATTAGGATTCTCTTTTTAACGTGTTCCTTAAAACACTAGTGCTTAGGAAATCTATTGGAGGCAGAAGCAGTCAAGGGTAGCTTAGGGTTAGGGTTAGGGATAGGGTGAGGGTTAGGGTACGGCTTACGATACGGGTTCGGGGAGGGGTTCGGGTAGGGCGTAGGGTATGGGTTAGGGTTAGGGTTAGGGCTAGTGTTAGGGTTAGGGCTCGGTTTAGGGTACGGGTTAGGATTAGGGTATGCGTTAGGTTTAGGGTAGGGGTTAGGGTTAGGGTACGCGTTAGGGTGAGGGTAGTTATTAAACCTATCCCACTCTCTAGATACCCCTTAGCACGTAAAGGAATATTATTTGGGGGTCCAGCCATGGAGAAGAGTTTAGACACGAGGAGAAGATAAGGAACACACCCATTATCAAGAAATCACATTAGGATTCTCTTTTTAACCTGTTCCTTAAATCACTAGTGCTTAGGAAATCTATTGGAGGCAGAAGCCGTCAAGGGTAGCTTAGGGTTAGGGTTAGGTTTAGGGTGAGGGTTAGGGTACGGTTTAGGGTACGGGTTCGGGGAGGGGTTCGGGTAGGGCGTAGGGTATGGGTTAGGGTTAGGGTTAGGGTTAGTGTTAGGGTTAGGGCTCGGTTTAGGGTACGGTTTAGGATTAGGGTACGCGTTAGGGTTAGGGCAGGGGTTAGGGTTATTGTACGCGTTAGGGTGGGGATAGTTATTAAAACTATCACACTCTCTAGATACCCCTTAGCACGTAAAGGAATATTATTTGGGGGTCCAGCCATGGAGAAGAGTTTAGACACGAGGAGAAGATAAGGAACACACCCATTATCAAGAAATCACATTAGGATTCTCTTTTTAACCTGTTCCTTAAAACACTAGTGCTTAGGAAATCTATTGGAGGCAGAAGCAGTCAAGGGCAGCTTAGGGTTAGGGTTAGGGTTAGGGTGAGGGTTAGGGTACGGCTTAGGGTACGGGTTCGGGGAGGGGTTCGGGTAGGGCGTAGGGTATGGGTTAGGGTTAGGGTTAGGGCTAGTGTTAGGGTTAGGGCTCGGTTTAGGGTACGGGTTAGGATTAGGGTACGCGTTAGGGTTAGGGTAGGGGTTAGGGTTAGTGTACGCGTTAGGGTGAGGGTAGTTATTAAACCTATCCCACTCTCTAGATACCCCTTAGCACGTACAGGAATATTATTGGGGGTCCAGCCATGGAGAAGAGTTTAGACACTAGGAGAAGATAAGGAACACACCCATTATCACGAAATCACATTAGGATTCTCTTTTTAACCTGTTCCTTAAAACACTAGTGCTTAGGAAATCTATTGGAGGCAGAAGCAGTCAAGGGTAGCTTAGGGTTAGGGTTAGGGTTAGGGTGAGGGTTAGGGTATGGCTTAGGGTACGGGTTCGGGGAGGGGTTCGGGTAGGGCGTAGGGTATGGGTTAGGGTTAGGGTTAGGGCTAGTGTTAGGGTTAGGGCTCGGTTTAGGGTACGGGTTAGGATTAGGGTATGCGTTAGGGTTAGGTTAGGGGTTAGGGTTAGGATACGCGTTAGAGTGAGGGTAGTTATTAAACCTATCCCACTCTCTAGATAGCCCTTAGCACGTAAAGGAATATTATTTGGGGGTCCAGCCATGGAGAAGAGTTTAGACACGAGGAGAAGAAAAGGAACACACCCATTATCAAGAAATCACATTAGGATTCTCTTTTTAACCTGTTCCTTAAATCACTAGTGCTTAGGAAATCTATTGGAGGCAGAAGCCGTCAAGGGTAGCTTAGGGTTAGGGTTAGGGTTAAGGTGAGGGTTAGGGTACGGCTTAGGGTACGGGTTCGGGGAGGGGTTCGGGTAGGGCGTAGGGTATGGGTTAGGGTTAGGGTTAGGGTTAGTGTTAGGGTTAGGGCTCGGTTTAGGGTACGGTTTAGGATTAGGGTACGCGTTAGGGTTAGGGCAGGGGTTAGGGTTATTGTACGCGTTAGGGTGGGGGTAGTTATTAAACCTATCACACTCTCTAGATACCCCTTAGCACGTAAAGGAATATTATTTGGGGGTCCAGCCATGGAGAAGAGTTTAGACACGAGGAGAAGATAAGGAACACACCCATTATCAAGAAATCACATTAGGATTCTCTTTTTAACCTGTTCCTTAAAACACTAGTGCTTAGGAAATCTATTGGAGGCAGAAGCAGTCAAGGGTAGCTTAGGGTTAGGGTTAGGGTTAGGGTGAGGGTTAGGGTACGGCTTAGGGTACGGGTTCGGGGAGGGGTTCGGGTAGGGCGTAGGGTATGGGTTAGGGTTAGGGTTAGGGCTAGTGTTAGGGTTAGGGCTCGGTTTAGGGTACGGGTTAGGATTAGGGTACGCGTTAGGGTTAGGGTAGGGGTTAGGGTTAGTGTACGCGTTAGGGTGAGGGTAGTTATTAAACCTATCCCACTCTCTAGATACCCCTTAGCACGTACAGGAATATTATTGGGGGTCCAGCCATGGAGAAGAGTTTAGACACTAGGAGAAGATAAGGAACACACCCATTATCACGAAATCACATTAGGATTCTCTTTTTAACCTGTTCCTTAAAACACTAGTGCTTAGGAAATCTATTGGAGGCAGAAGCAGTCAAGGGTAGCTTAGGGTTAGGGTTAGGGTTAGGGTGAGGGTTAGGGTATGGCTTAGGGTACGGGTTCGGGGAGGGGTTCGGGTAGGGCGTAGGGTATGGGTTAGGGTTAGGGTTAGGGTTAGTGTTAGGGTTAGGGCTCGGTTTAGGGTACGGGTTAGGATTAGGGTACGCGTTAGGGTTAGGGTAGGGGTTAGGGTTAGGGTACGCGTTAGGGTGGGGGTAGTTATTAAACCTATCACACTCTCTAGATACCCCTTAGCACGTAAAGGAATATTATTTGGGGGTCCAGACATGGAGAAGAGTTTAGACACTAGGAGAAGATAAGGAACACACCCATTATCACGAAATCACATTAGGATTCTCTTTTTAACCTGTTCCTTAAAACACTAGTGCTTAGGAAATCTATTGGAGGCAGAAGCAGTCAAGGGTAGCTTAGGGTTAGGGTTAGGGTTAGGGTGAGGGTTAGGGTACGGCTTAGGGTACGGGTTCGGGGAGGGGTTCGGGTAGGGCGTAGGGTATGGGTTAGGGTTAGGGTTAGGGCTAGTGTTAGGGTTAGGGCTCGGTTTAGGGTACGGGTTAGGATTAGGGTACGCGTTAGGGTTCGGGTAGGGGTTAGGGTTAGGGTACGCGTTAGGGTGAGGGTAGTTATTAAACCTATCCCACTCTCTAGATACCCCTTAGCACGTAAAGGAATATTATTTGGGAGTCCAGCCATGGAGAAGAGTTTAGACACGAGGAGAAGATAAGGAACACACCCATTATCAAGAAATCACATTAGGATTCTCTTTTTAACCTGTTCCTTAAAACACTAGTGCTTAGGAAATCTATTGGAGGCAGAAGCCGTCAAGGGTAGCTTAGGGTTAGGGTTAGGGTTAGGGTGAGGGTTAGGGTACGGTTTAGGGTACGGGTTCAGGGAGGGGTTCGGGTAGGGCGTAGGGTATGGGTTAGGGTTAGGGTTAGAGTTAGTGTTAGGGTTAGGGCTCGGTTTAGGGTAAGGGTTAGGATTAGGTTACGCGCTAGGGTTAGGGTAGGGGTTATGGTTAGGGTACGCGTTAGGGTGAGGGTAGTTATTAAACCTATCACACTCTCTAGATACCCCTTAGCACATAAAGGAATATTATTGGGGGGTCCAGCCATGGAGAAGAGTTTAGACACGAGGAGAAGACAAGGAACACACCCATTATCAAGAAATCACATTAGGATTCTCTTTTTAACCTGTTCCTTAAAACACTAGTGCTTAGGAAATCTATTGGAGGCAGAAGCAGTCAAGGGTAGCTTAGGGTTAGGGTTAGGGTTAGGGTGAGGGTTAGGGTACGGCTTAGGGTACGGGTTCGGGGAGGTGTTCGGGTAGGGCGTAGGGTATGGGTTAGGGTTAGGGTTAGGGCTAGTGTTAGGTTTAGGGCTCGGTTTAGGGTACGGGTTAGGATTAGGGTACGCGTTAGGGTTAGGGTAGGGGTTAGGGTTAGTGTACGCGTTAGGGTGAGGGTAGTTATTAAACCTATCCCACTCTCTAGATACCCCTTAGCACGTAAAGGAATATTATTGGTGGTCCAGCCATGGAGAAGAGTTTAGACACTAGGAGAAGATAAGGAACACACCCATTATCTCGAAATCACATTAGGATTCTCTTTTTAACCTGTTCCTTAAAACACTAGTGCTTAGGAAATCTATTGGAGGCAGAAGCAGTCAAGGGTAGCTTAGGGTTAGGGTTAGGGTAAGGGTGAGGGTTAGGGTATGGCTTAGGGTACGGGTTCGGGTAGGGGTTCGGGTAGGGCGTAGGGTATGGGATAGGGTTAGGGTTAGGGTTAATGTTAGGGTTAGGGCTCGGTTTAGGGTACGGTTTAGGATTAGGGTACGCGTTAGGGTTAGGGCAGGGGTTAGGGTTATTGTACGCGTTAGGGTGGGGGTAATTATTAAACCTATCACACTCTCTAGATACCCCTTAGCACGTAAAGGAATATTATTTGGGGGTCCAGCCATGGAGAAGAGTTTAGACACGAGGAGAAGATAAGGAACACACCCATTATCAAGAAATCACATTAGGATTCTCTTTTTAACCTGTTCCTTAAAACACTAGTGCTTAGGAAATCTATTGGAGGCAGAAGCAGTCAAGGGTAGCTTAGGGTTAGGGTTAGGTTTAGGGTGAGGGTTAGGGTACGGCTTAGGGTACGGGTTCGGGGAGGGGTTCGGGTAGGGCGTAGGGTATGGGTTAGGGTTAGGGTTAGGGCTAGTGTTAGGGTTAGGGCTCGGTTTAGGGTACGGGTTAGGATTAGGGTACGCGTTAGGGTTACGGTAGGTGTTAGGGTTAGGGTACGCGTTAGGGTGAGGGTAGTCATTAAACCTATCCCACTCTCTAGATACCCCTTAGCACGTAAAGGAATATTATTTGGGGTTCCAGCCATGGAGAAGAGTTTAGACACGAGGAGAAGATAAGGAACACACCCATTATCAAGAAATCACATTAGGATTCTCTTTTT
>NW_026645957.1:0-83595 GCF_949987535.1 Balaenoptera acutorostrata | reverse complement strand
GGAAATCTATTGGAGGCAGAAGCAGTCAAGGGTAGCTTAGGGTTAGGGTTAGGGTTAGGGTGAGGGTTAGGGTATTGCTTAGGGTACGGGTTCGGGGAGGGGTTCGGGTAGGGCGTAGGGTATGGGTTAGGGTTAGGGTTAGGGCTAGTGTTAGGGTTAGGGCTCGGTTTAGGGTACGGGTTAGGATTAGGGTACGCGTTAGGGTTAGGGTAGGGGTTAAGGTTAGGGTACGCGTTAGGGTGAGGGTAGTTATTAAACCTATCCCACTCTCTAGATACCCCTTAGCACGTAAAGGAATATTATTTGGGGGTCCAGCCATGAAGAAGAGTTTAGACACGAGGAGAAGATAAGGAACACACCCATTATCAAGAAATCACATTAGGATTCTCTTTTTAACCTGTTCCTTAAAACACTAGTGCTTAGGAAATCTATTGGAGGCAGAAGCCGTCAAGGGTAGCTTAGGGTTAGGGTTAGGGTTAGGGTGAGCGTTAGGGTACGGTTTAGGGTACGGGTTCAGGGAGGGGTTCGGGTAGGGCGTAGGGTATGGGTTAGGGTTAGGGTTAGAGTTAGTGTTAGGGTTAGGGCTCGGTTTAGGGTACGGGTTAGGATTAGGGTACGCGCTAGGGTTAGGGTAGGGGTTAGGGTTAGGGTACGCATTAGGGTGAGGGTAGTTATTAAACCTATCACACTCTCTAGATACCCCTTAGCACATAAAGGAATATTATTTGGGGGTCCAGCCATGGAGAAGAGTTTAGACACGAGGAGAAGATAAGGAACACACCCATTATCAAGAAATCACATTAGGATTCTCTTTTTAACATGTTCCTTAAAAGAATACTGCTTAGGAAATCTATTGGAGGCAGAAGCCGTCAAGGGTAGCTTAGGGTTAGGGTTAGGGTTAGGGTGAGGGTTAGGGTACGGCTTAGTGTACGGGTTCGGGGAGGGGTTCGGGTAGGGCGTAGGGTATGGGTTAGGGTTAGGGTTAGGGCTCGGTTTAGGGTACCGGTTAGGATTAGGGTACGCGTTAGGGTTAGGGTAGGGGTTAGGGTTAGTGTACGCGTTCGGGTGAGGGTAGTTATTAAACCTATCCCACTCTCTAGATACCCCTTAGCACGTACAGGAATATTATTGGGGGTCCAGCCATGGAGAAGAGTTTTGACACTAGGAGAAGATAAGGAACACACCCATTATCAAGAAATCACATTAGGATTCTCTTTTTAAACTGTTCCTTAAAACACTAGTGCTTAGGAAATCTATTGGAGGCAGAAGCCGTCAAGGGTAGCTTAGGGTTAGGGTTAGGGTTAGGGTGAGGGTTAGGGTACGGCTTAGGGTATGGGTTCGGGGAGGGGTTCGGTAGGGCGTAGGGTATGGGTTAGGGTTAGGGTTAGGGCTAGTGTTAGGGTTAGGGCTCGGTTTAGGGTACGGGTTAGGATTAGGGTACGCGTTAGGGTTCGGGTAGGGGTTAGGGTTAGGGTACGCGTTAGGGTGAGGGTAGTTATTAAACCTATCCCACTCTCTAGATACCCCTTAGCACGTAAAGGAATATTATTTGGGGGTCCAGCCATGGAGAAGAGTTTAGACACGAGGAGAAGATAAGGAACACACCCATTATCAAGAAATCACATTAGGATTCTCTTTTTAACCTGTTCCTTAAAACACTAGTGCTTAGGAAATCTATTGGAGGCAGAAGCCTTCAAGGGTAGCTTAGGGTTAGGGTTAGGGTTAGGGTGAGGGTTAGGTTACGGTTTAGGGTACGGGTTCAGGGAGGGGTTCGGGTAGGGCGTAGGGTATGGGTTAGGGTTAGGGTTAGAGTTAGTGTTAGGGTTAGGGCTCGGTTTAGGGTACGGGTTAGGATTAGGGTACGCGCTAGGGTTAGGGTAGGGGTTAGGGTTAGGGTACGCGTTAGGGTGAGGGTAGTTATTAAACCTATCACACTCTCTAGATACCCCTTAGCACATAAAGGAATATTATTTGGGGGTCCAGCCATGGAGAAGAGTTTAGACACGAGGAGAAGACAAGGAACACACCCATTATCAAGAAATCACATTAGGATTCTATTTTTAACATGTTCCTTAAAACACTAGTGCTTAGGAAATCTATTGGAGGCAGAAGCCGTCAAGGGTAGCTTAGGGTTAGGGTTAGGGTTAGGGTGAGGGTTAGGGTACGGCTTAGGGTACGGGTTCGGGGAGGGGTTCGGGTAGGGCGTAGGGTATGGGTTAGGGTTAGGGTTAGGGCTAGTGTTAGGGTTAGGGCTCGGTTTAGGGTACGGGTTAGGATTAGGGTACGCGTTAGGGTTAGGGTAGGGGTTAGGGTTAGGGTACGCGTTAGCGTGAGGGTAGTTATTAAACCTATCCCACTCTCTAGATACCCCTTAGCACGTACAGGAATATTATTGGGGGTCCAGCCATGGAGAAGAGTTTAGACACTAGGAGAAGATAAGGAACACTCCCATTATCACGAAATCACATTAGGATTCTCTTTTTAACCTGTTCCTTAAAACACTAGTGTTTAGGAAATCTATTGGAGGCAGAAGCAGTCAAGGGTAGCTTAGGGTTAGGGTTAGGGTTAGGGTGAGGGTTAGGGTATTGCTTAGGGTACGGGTTCGGGGAGGGGTTCGGGTAGGGCGTAGGGTATGGGTTAGGGTTAGGGTTAGGGCTAGTGTTAGGGTTAGGGCTCGGTTTAGGGTACGGGTTAGGATTAGGGTACGCGTTAGGGTTAGGGTAGGGGTTAAGGTTAGGGTACGCGTTAGGGTGAGGGTAGTTATTAAACCTATCCCACTCTCTAGATACCCCTTAGCACGTAAAGGAATATTATTTGGGGGTCCAGCCATGAAGAAGAGTTTAGACACGAGGAGAAGATAAGGAACACACCCATTATCAAGAAATCACATTAGGATTCTCTTTTTAACCTGTTCCTTAAAACACTAGTGCTTAGGAAATCTATTGGAGGCAGAAGCCGTCAAGGGTAGCTTAGGGTTAGGGTTAGGGTTAGGGTGAGCGTTAGGGTACGGTTTAGGGTACGGGTTCAGGGAGGGGTTCGGGTAGGGCGTAGGGTATGGGTTAGGGTTAGGGTTAGAGTTAGTGTTAGGGTTAGGGCTCGGTTTAGGGTACGGGTTAGGATTAGGGTACGCGCTAGGGTTAGGGTAGGGGTTAGGGTTAGGGTACGCATTAGGGTGAGGGTAGTTATTAAACCTATCACACTCTCTAGATACCCCTTAGCACATAAAGGAATATTATTTGGGGGTCCAGCCATGGAGAAGAGTTTAGACACGAGGAGAAGATAAGGAACACACCCATTATCAAGAAATCACATTAGGATTCTCTTTTTAACATGTTCCTTAAAAGAATACTGCTTAGGAAATCTATTGGAGGCAGAAGCCGTCAAGGGTAGCTTAGGGTTAGGGTTAGGGTTAGGGTGAGGGTTAGGGTACGGCTTAGTGTACGGGTTCGGGGAGGGGTTCGGGTAGGGCGTAGGGTATGGGTTAGGGTTAGGGTTAGGGCTCGGTTTAGGGTACCGGTTAGGATTAGGGTACGCGTTAGGGTTAGGGTAGGGGTTAGGGTTAGTGTACGCGTTCGGGTGAGGGTAGTTATTAAACCTATCCCACTCTCTAGATACCCCTTAGCACGTACAGGAATATTATTGGGGGTCCAGCCATGGAGAAGAGTTTTGACACTAGGAGAAGATAAGGAACACACCCATTATCAAGAAATCACATTAGGATTCTCTTTTTAAACTGTTCCTTAAAACACTAGTGCTTAGGAAATCTATTGGAGGCAGAAGCCGTCAAGGGTAGCTTAGGGTTAGGGTTAGGGTTAGGGTGAGGGTTAGGGTATGGCTTAGGGTACGGGTTCGGGGAGGGGTTCGGGTAGGGCGTAGGGTATGGGTTAGGGTTAAGGTTAGGGTTAGTGTTAGGGTTAGGGCTCGGTTTAGGGTACAGGTTAGGATTAGTGTATGCGTTAGGGTTAGGGTAGGGGTTAGGGTTAGGGTACGCGTTAGGGTGAGGGTAGTTATTAAACCTATCCCACTCTCTAGATACCCCTTAGCACGTAAAGGAATATTATTTGGGGGTCCAGCCATGGAGAAGAGTTTAGACACAAGGAGAAGATAAGGAACACACCCATTATCAAGAAATCACATTAGGATTCTCTTTTTAACATGTTCCTTAAAACACTAGTGCTTAGGAAATCTATTGGAGGCAGAAGCCGTCAAGGGTAGCTTAGGGTTAGGGTTAGGGTTAGGGTGAGGGTTAGGGTATGGCTTAGGGTACGGGTTCGGGGACGGGTTCGGGTAGGGCGTAGGGTATGGGTTAGGGTTAAGGTTAGGGTTAGTGTTAGGGTTAGGGCTCGGTTTAGGGTACGGGTTAGGATTAGGGTACGCGTTAGGGTTAGGGTAGGGGTTAGGGTTAGGGTACGCGTTAGGGTGGGGGTAGTTATTAAACCTATCACACTCTCTAGATACCCCTTAGCACGTAAAGGAATATTATTTTGGGGTCCAGACATGGAGAAGAGTTTAGACACTAGGAGAAGATAAGGAACACACCCATTATCACGAAATCACATTAGGATTCTCTTTTTAACCTGTTTCTTAAAACACTAGTGTTTAGGAAATCTATTGGAGGCAGAAGCAGTCAAGGGTAGCTTAGGGTTAGGGTTAGTGTTAGGGTGAGGGTTAGGGTACGGCTTAGGGTATGGGTTCGGGGAGGGGTTCGGGTAGGGCGTAGGGTATGGGTTAGGGTTAGGGTTAGGGCTAGTGTTAGGATTAGGGCTCGGTTTAGGGTACGGGTTAGGATTAGGGTACGCGTTAGGGTGAGGGTAGTTATTAAACCTATCCCACTCTCTAGATACCCCTTAGCACGTAAAGGAATATTATTTGGGGGTCCAGCCATGGAGAAGAGTTTAGACACGAGGAGAAGATAAGGAACACACCCATTATCAAGAAATCACATTAGGATTCTCTTTTTAACCTGTTCCTTAAAACACTAGTGCTTAGGAAATCTATTGGAGGCAGAGGCCGTCAAGGGTAGCTTAGGGTTAGGGTTAGGGTTAGGGTGACGGTTAGGTTACGGTTTAGGGTACGGGTTCAGGGAGGGGTTCGGGTAGGGCGTAGGGTATGGGTTAGGGTTAGGGTTAGAGTTAGTGTTAGGTTTAGGGCTCGGTTTAGGGTACGGGTTAGGATTAGGGTACGCGCTAGGGTTAGGGTAGGGGTTAGGGTTAGGGTACGCGTTAGGGTGAGGGTAGTTATTAAACCTATCACACTCTCTAGATACCCCTTAGCACATAAAGGAATATTATTTGGGGGTCCAGCCATGGAGAAGAGTTTAGACACGAGGAGAAGACAAGGAACACACCCATTATCACGAAATCACATTAGGATTCTCTTTTTAACCTGTTCCTTAAAACACTAGTGCTTAGGAAATCTATTGGAGGCAGAAGCAGTCAAGGGTAGCTTAGGGTTAGCGTTAGGGTTAGGGTGAGGGTTAGGGTACGGGTTCGGGGAGGGGTTCGGGTAGGGCGTAGGGTATGGGTTAGGGTTAGGGTTAGGGTTAGTGTTAGAGTTAGGGCTCGATTTAGGGTACGGGTTAGGATTAGGGTACGCGTTAGGGTTAGGGCAGGGGTTAGGGTTAGGGTACGCGTTAGGGTGGGGGTAGTTATTAAACCTATCACACTCTCTAGATACCCCTTAGCACGTAAAGGAATATTATTTGGGGGTCCAGCCATGGAGAAGAGTTTAGACACGAGGAGAAGATAAGGAACACACCCATTATCAAGAAATCACATTAGGATTCTCTTTTTAACCTGTTCCTTAAAACACTAGTGCTTAGGAAATCTATTGGAGGCAGAAGCAGTCAAGGGTAGCTTAGGGTTAGGGTTAGGGTTAGGGTGAGGGTTAGGGTACGGCTTAGGGTACGGGTTCGGGGAGGGGTTCGGGTGGGGCGTAGGGTATGGGTTAGGGTTAGTGTTAGGGTTAGTGTTAGGGTTAGGGCTCGGTTTAGGGTACGGGTTTGGATTAGGGTATGCGTTAGGGTTAGGGTAGGGGTTAGGGTTAGGGTATGCGATAGGGTGAGGTTAGTTATTAAACCTATCCCACTCTCTAGGTACCCCTTAGCACGTAAAGGAATATTATTTGGGGGTCCAGCCATGGAGAATAGTTTAGACACTAGGAGAAGATAAGGAACACACCCATTATCAAGAAATCACATTAGGATTCTCTTTTTAACCTGTTCCTTAAAACACTACTGCTTAGGAAATCTATTGGAGGCAGAAGCCGTCAAGGGTAGCTTAGGGTTAGGGTTAGGGTTAGGGTGAGGGTTAGGGTACGGCTTACGATACGGGTTCGGGGAGGGGTTCGGGTAGGGCGTAGGGTATGGCTTAGGGTTAGGGTTAGGGCTAGTGTTAGGGTTAGGGCTCGGTTTAGGGTACGGGTTAGGATTAGGGTATGCGTTAGGGTTAGGGTAGGGGTTAGGGTTAGGATACGCTTTAGGGTGAGGGTAGTTATTAAACCTATCCCACTCTCTAGATACCCCTTAGCACGTAAAGGAATATTATTTGGGGGTCCAGCCATGGAGAAGGGTTTAGACACTAGGAGAAGATAAGGAACACACCCATTATCAAGAAATCACAATATGATTCTCTTTTTAAACTGTTCCTTAAAACACTAGTGCTTAGGAAATCTATTGGAGGCAGAAGCAGTCAAGGGTAGCTTAGGGTTAGGGTTAGGGTTAGGGTGAGGGTTAGGGTACGGCTTAGGGTACGGGTTCGGGGAGGGGTTTGGGTAGGCCGTAGGGTATGGGTTAGGGTTAGGGTTAGGGTTAGTGTTAGGGTTAGGGCTCGGTTTAGGGAACGGGTTAGGATTAGGGTACGCGTTAGTGTTAGGGTAGTGGTTAGAGTTAGGGTACGCTTTAGGGTGAGGGTAGTTATTAAACCTATCCCACTCTCTAGATACCCCTTAGCACGTACAGGAATATTATTGGGGGTCCAGCCATGGAGAAGAGTTTTGACACTAGGAGAAGATAAGGAACACACCCATTATCAAGAAATCACATTAGGATTCTCTTTTTAACCTGTTCCTTAAAACACTAGTGCTTAGGAAATCTATTGGAGGCAGAAGCAGTCAAGGGTAGCTTAGGGTTAGGGTTAGGGTTAGGGTGAGGGTTAGGGTACGGCTTAGGGTACGGGTTCGGGGAGGGGTTCGGGTAGGGCGTAGGGTATGGGTTAGGGTTAGGGTTAGGGCTAGTGTTAGGGTTAGGGCTCGGTTTAGGGTACGGGTTAGGATTAGGGTACGCGTTAGGGTTAGGGTACGGGTTAGGGTTAGGGTACGCGTTAGCGTGAGGGTAGTTATTAAACCTATCCCACTCTCTAGATACCCCTTAGCACGTACAGGAATATTATTGGGTGTCCAGCCATGGAGAAGAGTTTAGACACTAGGAGAAGATAAGGAACACTCCCATTATCACGAAATCACATTAGGATTCTGTTTTTAACCTGTTCCTTAAAACACTAGTGCTTAGGAAATCTATTGGAGGCAGAAGCAGTCAAGGGTAGCTTAGGTTTAGGGTTAGGGTTAGGGTGAGGCTTAGGGTATTGCTTAGGGTACGGGTTCGGGGAGGGGTTCGGGTAGGGCGTAGGGTATGGGTTAGGGTTAGGGCTAGTGTTAGGGTTAGGGCTCGGTTTAGGGTACGGGTTAGGATTAGGGTACGCGTTAGGGTTAGGGTAGGGGTTAGGGTTAGGGTACGCGTTAGGGTGAGGGTAGTTATTAAACCTATCCAACTCTCTAGATACCCCTTAGCACGTAAAGGAATATTATTTGGGGGTCCAGCCATGGAGAAGGGTTTAGACACTAGGAGAAGATAAGGAACACACCCATTATCAAGAAATCACAATATGATTCTCTTTTTAAACTGTTCCTTAAAACACTAGTGCTTAGGAAATCTATTGGAGGCAGAAGCAGTCAAGGGTAGCTTAGGGTTAGGGTTAGGGTTAGGGTGAGGGGTAGGGTACGGCTTAGGGTACGGGTTCGGGGAGGGTTTCGGATAGGGCGTAGGGTATGGGTTAGGGTTAGGGTTAGGGTTAGTGTTAGGGTTAGGGCTCGGTTTAGGGTACGGGTTAGGATTAGGGTACTCGTTAGGGTTAGGGTAGCGGTTAGGGTTAGGGTACGCGTTAGGGTGAGGGTAGTTATTAAACCTATCACACTCTCTAGATAGCCCTTAGCACGTAAAGGAATATTATTTGGGGGTCCAGCCATGGAGAAGAGTTTAGACACTAGGAGAAGATAAGGAACACACCCATTATCAAGAAATCACATTAGGATTCTCTTTTTAACATGTTCCTTAAAACACTACTGCTTAGGAAATCTATTGGAGGCAGAAGCCGTCAAGGGTAGCTTAGGGTTAGGGTTAGGGTTAGGGTGAGGGTTAGGGTACGGCTTAGGTTAAGGGTTCGGGGAGGGGTTCGGGTAAGGCGTAGGGTATGGATTAGGGTTAGGGTTAGGGCTCGGTTTAGGGTACAGGTTAGGATTAGGTTACGCGTTAGTGTTAGGGTAGGGGTTAGGGTTAGTGTACGCGTTCGGGTGAGGGTAGTTATTAAACCTATCCCACTCTCTAGATACCCCTTAGCACGTACAGGAATATTATTGGGGGTCCAGCCATGGAGAAGAGTTTTGACACTAGGAGAAGATAAGGAACACACCCATTATCAAGAAATCACATTAGGATTCTCTTTTTAACCTGTTCCTTAAAACACTAGTGCTTAGGAAATCTATTGGAGGCAGAAGCAGTCAAGGGTAGCTTAGGGTTAGGGTTAGGGTTAGGGTGAGGGTTAGGGTACGGCTTAGGGTACGGGTTCGGGGAGGGGTTCGGGTAGGGCGTAGGGTATGGGTTAGGGTTAGGGTTAGGGCTAGTGTTAGGGTTAGGGCTCGGTTTAGGGTACGGGTTAGGATTAGGGTACGCGTTAGGGTTAGGGTACGGGTTAGGGTTAGGGTACGCGTTAGCGTGAGGGTAGTTATTAAACCTATCCCACTCTCTAGATACCCCTTAGCACGTACAGGAATATTATTGGGGGTCCAGCCATGGAGAAGAGTTTAGACACTAGGAGAAGATAAGGAACACTCCCATTATCACGAAATCACATTAGGATTCTCTTTTTAACCTGTTCCTTAAAACACTAGTGCTTAGGAAATCTATTGGAGGCAGAAGCAGTCAAGGGTAGCTTAGGTTTAGGGTTAGGGTTAGGGTGAGCCTTAGGGTATTGCTTAGGGTACGGGTTCGGGGAGGGGTTCGGGTAGGGCGTAGGGTATGTGTTAGGGTTAGGGCTAGTGTTAGGGTTAGGGCTCGGTTTAGGGTACGGGTTAGGATTAGGGTACGCGTTAGGGTAAGGGTAGGGGTTAGGGTTAGGGTACGCGTTAGGGTGAGGGTAGTTATTAAACCTATCCCACTCTCTAGATACCCCTTAGCACGTAAAGGAATATTATTTGGGGGTCCAGCCATGGAGAAGAGTTTAGACACGAGGAGAAGATAAGGAACACACCCATTATCAAGAAATCACATTAGGATTCTCTTTTTAACCTGTTCCTTAAAACACTAGTGCTTAGGAAATCTATTGGAGGCAGAAGCCGTCAAGGGTAGCTTAGGGTTAGGGTTAGGGTTAGGGTGAGGGTTAGGGTACGGTTTAGGGTACGGGTTCAGGGAGGGGTTCGGGTAGGGCGTAGGGTATGGGTTAGGGTTAGGGTTAGAGTTAGTGTTAGGGTTAGGGCTCGGTTTAGGGTACGGGTTAGGATTAGGGTACGCGCTAGGGTTAGGGTAGGGGTTAGGGTTAGGGTACGCGTTAGGGTGAGGGTAGTTATTAAACCTATCACACTCTCTAGATACCCCTTAGCACATAAAGGAATATTATTTGGGGGTCCAGCCATGGAGAAGAGTTTAGACACGAGGAGAAGATAAGGAACACACCCATTATCAAGAAATCACATTAGGATTCTCTTTTTAACATGTTCCTTAAAACACTACTGCTTAGGAAATCTATTGGAGGCAGAAGCCGTCAAGGGTAGCTTAGGGTTAGGGTTAGGGTTAGGGTGAGGGTTAGGGTACGGCTTAGGGTACGGGTTCGGGGAGGGGTTCGGGTAGGGCGTAGGGAATGGGTTAGGGTTAGGGTTAGGGCTCGGTTTAGGGTACAGGTTAGGATTAGGGTACGCGTTAGGGTTAGGGTAGGGGTTAGGGTTAGGGTACGCGTTACGGTGGGGGTAGTTATTAAACCTATCACACTCTCTAGATACCCCTTAGCACGTAAAGGAATATTATTTTGGGGTCCAGCCATGGAGAAGAGTTTTGACACTAGGAGAAGATAAGGAACACACCCATTATCAAGAAATCACATTAGGATTCTCTTTTTAACCTGTTCCTTAAACACTAGTGCTTAGGAAATCTATTGGAGGCAGAAGCAGTCAAGGGTAGCTTAGGGTTAGGGTTAGGGTTAGGGTGAGGGTTAGGGTATGGCTTAGGGTACGGGTTCGGGGAGGGGTTCGGGTAGGGCGTAGGGTATGGGTTAGGGTTAAGGTTAGGGTTAGTGTTAGGGTTAGGGCTCGGTTTAGGGTACGGGTTAGGATTAGGGTACGCGTTAGGGTTAGGTTAGGGGTTAGGGTTAGGGTACGCGTTAGGGTGGGGGTAGTTATTAAACCTATCACACTCTCTAGATACCCCTTAGCACGTAAAGGAATATTATTTTGGGGTCCAGACATGGAGAAGAGTTTAGACACTAGGAGAAGATAAGGAACACACCCATTATCACGAAATCACATTAGGATTCTCTTTTTAACCTGTTCCTTAAAACACTAGTGTTTAGGAAATCTATTGGAGGCAGAAGCAGTCAAGGGTAGCTTAGGGTTAGGGTTAGGGTTAGGGTGAGGGTTAGGGTACGGCTTAGGGTATGGGTTCGGGGAGGGGTTCGGGTAGGGCGTAGGGTATGGGTTAGGGTTAGGGTTAGGGCTAGTGTTAGGGTTAGGGCTCGGTTTAGGGTACGGGTTAGGATTAGGGTACACGTTAGGGTTCGGGTAGGGGTTAGGGTTAGGGTACGCGTTAGGGTGAGGGTAGATATTAAACCTATCCCACTCTCTAGATACCCCTTAGCACGTAAAGGAATATTATTTGGGGGTCCAGCCATGGAGAAGAGTTTAGACACGAGGAGAAGATAAGGAACACACCCATTATCAAGAAATCACATTAGGATTCTCTTTTTAACCTGTTCCTTAAAACACTAGTGCTTAGGAAATCTATTGGAGGCAGAAGCAGTCAAGGGTAGCTTAGGGTTAGGGTTAGGGTTAGGGTGAGGGTTAGGGTACGGCTTAGGGTACGGGTTCGGGGAGGGGTTCGGGTAGGGCGTAGGGTATGGGTTAGGGTTAGGGTTAGGGCTCGGTTTAGGGTACAGGTTAGGATTAGGTTACGCGTTAGGGTGAGGGTAGTTATTAAACCTATCCCACTCTCTAGATACCCCTTAGCACGTAAAGGAATATTATTTGGGGGTCCAGCCATGGAGAAGAGTTTAGACACGAGGAGAAGATAAGGAGCACACCCATTATCAAGAAATCACATTAGGATTCTCTTTTTAACCTGTTCCTTAAAACACTAGTGCTTAGGAAATCTATTGGAGGCAGAAGCCGTCAAGGGTAGCTTAGGGTTAGGGTTAGGGTGAGGGTGAGGGTTAGGTTACGGTTTAGGGTACGGGTTCAGGGAGGGGTTCGGGTAGGGCGTAGGGTATGGGTTAGGGTTAGGGTTAGAGTTAGTGTTAGGGTTAGGGCTCGGTTTAGGGTACGGGTTAGGATTAGGGTACGCGCTAGGGTTAGGGTAGGGGTTAGGGTTAGGGTACGCGTTAGGGTGAGGGTAGTTATTAAACCTATCACACTCTCTAGATACCCCTTAGCACATAAAGGAATATTATTTGGGGGTCCAGCCATGGAGAAGAGTTTAGACACGAGGAGAAGACAAGGAACACACCCATTATCACGAAATCACATTAGGATTCTCTTTTTAACCTGTTCCTTAAAACACTAGTGCTTAGGAAATCTATTGGAGGCAGAAGCAGTCAAGGGTAGCTTAGGGTTAGGGTTAGGGTTAGGGTGAGTGTTAGGGTACGGCTTAGGGTACGGGTTCGGGGAGGGGTTCGGGTAGGGCGTAGGGTATGGGTTAGGGTTAGGGTTAGGGTTAGTGTTAGAGTTAGGGCTCGATTTAGGGTACGGGTTAGGATTAGGGTACGCGTTAGGGTTAGGGCAGGGGTTAGGGTTAGGGTAGTTATTAAACCTATCACACTCTCTAGATACCCCTTAGCACGTAAAGGAATATTATTTGGGGGTCCAGCCATGGAGAAGAGTTTAGACATGAGGAGAAGATAAGGAACACACCCATTATCAAGAAATCACATTAGGATTCTCTTTTTAACCTGTTCCTTAAAACACTAGTGCTTAGGAAATCTATTGGAGGCAGAAGCAGTCAAGGGTAGCTTAGGGTTAGGGTTAGGGTTAGGGTTAGTGTTAGGGTTAGGGCTCGGTTTAGGGTACGGGTTAGGATTAGGGTACGCGTTAGTGTTAGGGTAGTGGTTAGAGTTAGGGTACGCTTTAGGGTGAGGGTAGTTATTAAACCTATCCCACTCTCTAGATACCCCTTAGCACGTAAAGGAATATTATTTGGGGGTCCAGCCATGGAGAAGAGTTTAGACACGAGGAGAAGATAAGGAACACACCCATTATCAAGAAATCACATTAGGATTCTCTTTTTAACCTGTTCCTTAAAACACTAGTGCTTAGGAAATCTATTGGAGGCAGAAGCAGTCAAGGGTAGCTTAGGGTTAGGGTTAGGGTTAGGGTGAGGGTTAGGGTACGGCTTAGGGTACGGGTTCGGGGAGGGGTTCGGGTAGGGCGTAGGGTATGGGTTAGGGTTAGTGTTAGGGTTAGTGTTAGGGTTAGGGCTCGGTTTAGGGTACGGGTTAGGATTAGGGTATGCGTTAGGGTTAGGGTAGGGGTTAGGGTTAGGGTATGCGATAGGGTGAGGTTAGTTATTAAACCTATCCCACTCTCTAGGTACCCCTTAGCACGTAAAGGAATATTATTTGGGGGTCCAGCCATGGAGAATAGTTTAGACACTAGGAGAAGATAAGGAACACACCCATTATCAAGAAATCACATTAGGATTCTCTTTTTAACCTGTTCCTTAAAACACTACTGCTTAGGAAATCTATTGGAGGCAGAAGCCGTCAAGGGTAGCTTAGGGTTAGGGTTAGGGTTAGGGTGAGGGTTAGGGTACGGCTTACGATACGGGTTCGGGGAGGGGTTCGGGTAGGGCGTAGGGTATGGCTTAGGGTTAGGGTTAGGGCTAGTGTTTGGGTTAGGGCTCGGTTTAGGGTACGGGTTAGGATTAGGGTATGCGTTAGGGTTAGGGTAGGGGTTAGGGTTAGGATACGCTTTAGGGTGAGGGTAGTTATTAAACCTATCCCACTCTCTAGATACCCCTTAGCACGTAAAGGAATATTATTTGGGGGTCCAGCCATGGAGAAGGGTTTAGACACTAGGAGAAGATAAGGAACACACCCATTATCAAGAAATCACAATATGATTCTCTTTTTAAACTGTTCCTTAAAACACTACTGCTTAGGAAATCTATTGGAGGCAGAAGCAGTCAAGGGTAGCTTAGGGTTAGGGTTAGGGATAGGGTGAGGGTTAGGGTACGGCTTAGGGTACGGGTTCGGGGAGGGGTTTGGGTAGGCCGTAGGGTATGGGTTAGGGTTAGGGTTAGGGTTAGTGTTAGGGTTAGGGCTCGGTTTAGGGTACGGGTTAGGATTAGGGTACGCGTTAGTGTTAGGGTAGTGGTTAGAGTTAGGGTACGCTTTAGGGTGAGGGTAGTTATTAAACCTATCCCACTCTCTAGATACCCTTCGCACGTAAAGGAATATTATTTGGGGGTCCAGCCATGGAGAAGAGTTTAGACACTAGGAGAAGATAAGGAACACACCCATTATCAAGAAATCACCATATGATTCTCTTTTTAAACTGTTCCTTAAAACACTAGTGCTTAGGAAATCTATTGGAGGCAGAAGCAGTCAAGGGTAGCTTAGGGTTAGGGTTAGGGTTAGGGTGAGGGTTAGGGTACGGCTTAGGGTATGGGTTCGGGGAGGGGTTCGGGTAGGGCGTAGGGTATGGGTTAGGGTTAGGGTTAGGGCTAGTGTTAGGGTTAGGGCTCGGTTTAGGGTACGGGTTAGGATTAGGGTACGCGTTAGGGTTCGGGTAGGGGTTAGGGTTAGGGTACGCGTTAGGGTGAGGGTAGTTATTAAACCTATCCCGCTCTCTAGATACCCCTTAGCACGTAAAGGAATATTATTTGGTGGTCCAGCCATGGAGAAGAGTTTAGACACGAGGAGAAGATAAGGAACACACCCATTATCAAGAAATCACATTAGGTTTCTCTTTTTAACCTGTTCCTTAAAACACTAGTGCTTAGGAAATCTATTGGAGGCAGAAGCAGTCAAGGGTAGCTTAGGGTTAGGGTTAGGGTTAGGGTGAGGGTTAGGGTACGGCTTAGGGTACGGGTTCGGGGAGGGGTTCGGGTAGGGCGTAGGGTATGGGTTAGGGTTAGGGTTAGGGTTAGTGTTAGAGTTAGGGCTCGATTTAGGGTACGGGTTAGGATTAGGGTACGCGTTAGGGTTAGGGCAGGGGTTAGGGTTAGGGTAGTTATTAAACCTATCACACTCTCTAGATACCCCTTAGCACGTAAAGGAATATTATTTGGGGGTCCAGCCATGGAGAAGAGTTTAGACATGAGGAGAAGATAAGGAACACACCCATTATCAAGAAATCACATTAGGATTCTCTTTTTAACCTGTTCCTTAAAACACTAGTGCTTAGGAAATCTATTGGAGGCAGAAGCAGTCAAGGGTAGCTTAGGGTTAGGGTTAGGGTTAGGGTTAGTGTTAGGGTTAGGGCTCGGTTTAGGGTACGGGTTAGGATTAGGGTACGCGTTAGTGTTAGGGTAGTGGTTAGAGTTAGGGTACGCTTTAGGGTGAGGGTAGTTATTAAACCTATCCCACTCTCTAGATACCCCTTAGCACGTAAAGGAATATTATTTGGGGGTCCAGCCATGGAGAAGAGTTTAGACACTAGGAGAAGATAAGGAACACACCCATTATCAAGAAATCACCATATGATTCTCTTTTTAAACTGTTCCTTAAAACACTAGTGCTTAGGAAATCTATTGGAGGCAGAAGCAGTCAAGGGTAGCTTAGGGTTAGGGTTAGGGTTAGGGTGAGGGTTAGGGTACGGCTTAGGGTATGGGTTCGGGGAGGGGTTCGGGTAGGGCGTAGGGTATGGGTTAGGGTTAGGGTTAGGGCTAGTGTTAGGGTTAGGGCTCGGTTTAGGGTACGGGTTAGGATTAGGGTACGCGTTAGGGTTCGGGTAGGGGTTAGGGTTAGGGTACGCGTTAGGGTGAGGGTAGTTATTAAACCTATCCCACTCTCTAGATACCCCTTAGCACGTAAAGGAATATTATTTGGGGGTCCAGCCATGGAGAAGAGTTTAGACACGAGGAGAAGGTAAGGAACACACCCATTATCAAGAAATCACATTAGGATTCTCTTTTTAACCTGTTCCTTAAAACACTAGTGCTTAGGAAATCTATTGGAGGCAGAAGCAGTCAAGGGTAGCTTAGGGTTAGGGTTAGGGTTAGGGTGAGGGTTAGGGTACGGCTTAGGGTACGGGTTCGGGGAGGGGTTCGGGTAGGGCGTAGGGTATGGGTTAGGGTTAGTGTTAGGGTTAGTGTTAGGGTTAGGGCTCGGTTTAGGGTACGGGTTAGGATTAGGGTATGCGTTAGGGTTAGGGTAGGGGTTAGGGTTAGGGTATGCGATAGGGTGAGGTTAGTTATTAAACCTATCCCACTCTCTAGGTACCCCTTAGCACGTAAAGGAATATTATTTGGGGGTCCAGCCATGGAGAATAGTTTAGACACTAGGAGAAGATAAGGAACACACCCATTATCAAGAAATCACATTAGGATTCTCTTTTTAACCTGTTCCTTAAAACACTACTGCTTAGGAAATCTATTGGAGGCAGAAGCCGTCAAGGGTAGCTTAGGGTTAGGGTTAGGGTTAGGGTGAGGGTTAGGGTACGGCTTACGATACGGGTTCGGGGAGGGGTTCGGGTAGGGCGTAGGGTATGGCTTAGGGTTAGGGTTAGGGCTAGTGTTTGGGTTAGGGCTCGGTTTAGGGTACGGGTTAGGATTAGGGTATGCGTTAGGGTTAGGGTAGGGGTTAGGGTTAGGATACGCTTTAGGGTGAGGGTAGTTATTAAACCTATCCCACTCTCTAGATACCCCTTAGCACGTAAAGGAATATTATTTGGGGGTCCAGCCATGGAGAAGGGTTTAGACACTAGGAGAAGATAAGGAACACACCCATTATCAAGAAATCACAATATGATTCTCTTTTTAAACTGTTCCTTAAAACACTACTGCTTAGGAAATCTATTGGAGGCAGAAGCAGTCAAGGGTAGCTTAGGGTTAGGGTTAGGGATAGGGTGAGGGTTAGGGTACGGCTTAGGGTACGGGTTCGGGGAGGGGTTTGGGTAGGCCGTAGGGTATGGGTTAGGGTTAGGGTTAGGGTTAGTGTTAGGGTTAGGGCTCGGTTTAGGGTACGGGTTAGGATTAGGGTACGCGTTAGTGTTAGGGTAGTGGTTAGAGTTAGGGTACGCTTTAGGGTGAGGGTAGTTATTAAACCTATCCCACTCTCTAGATACCCTTCGCACGTAAAGGAATATTATTTGGGGGTCCAGCCATGGAGAAGAGTTTAGACACTAGGAGAAGATAAGGAACACACCCATTATCAAGAAATCACCATATGATTCTCTTTTTAAACTGTTCCTTAAAACACTAGTGCTTAGGAAATCTATTGGAGGCAGAAGCAGTCAAGGGTAGCTTAGGGTTAGGGTTAGGGTTAGGGTGAGGGTTAGGGTACGGCTTAGGGTATGGGTTCGGGGAGGGGTTCGGGTAGGGCGTAGGGTATGGGTTAGGGTTAGGGTTAGGGCTAGTGTTAGGGTTAGGGCTCGGTTTAGGGTACGGGTTAGGATTAGGGTATGCGTTAGGGTTAGGGTAGGGGTTAGGGTTAGGGTATGCGATAGGTTGAGGTTAGTTATTAAACCTATCCCACTCTCTAGGTACCCCTTAGCACGTAAAGGAATATTATTTGGGGGTCCAGCCATGGAGAAGAGTTTAGACACTAGGAGAAGATAAGGAACACACCCATTATCAAGAAATCACATTAGGATTCTCTTTTTAACCTGTTCCTTAAAACACTACTGCTTAGGAAATCTATTGGAGGCAGAAGCCGTCAAGGGTAGCTTAGGGTTAGGGTTAGGGTTAGGGAGAGGGTTAGGGTACGGCTTACGATACGGGTTCGGGGAGGGGTTCGGGTAGGGCGTAGGGTATGGCTTAGGGTTAGGGTTAGGGCTAGTGTTAGGGTTAGGGCTCGGTTTAGGGTACGGGTTAGGATTAGGGTATGCGTTAGGGTTAGGGTAGGGGTTAGGGTTAGGATACGCTTTAGGGTGAGGGTAGTTATTAAACCTATCCCACTCTCTAGATACCCCTTAGCACGTAAAGGAATATTATTTGGGGGTCCAGCCATGGAGAAGGGTTTAGACACTAGGAGAAGATAAGGAACACACCCATTATCAAGAAATCACAATATGATTCTCTTTTTAAACTGTTCCTTAAAACACTAGTGCTTAGGAAATCTATTGGAGGCAGAAGCAGTCAAGGGTAGCTTAGGGTTAGGGTTAGGGTTAGGGTGAGGGGTAGGGTACGGCTTAGGGTACGGGTTCGGGGAGGGTTTCGGGTAGGGCGTAGGGTATGGGTTAGGGTTAGGGTTAGGGTTAGTGTTAGGGTTAGGGCTCGGTTTAGGGTACGGGTTAGGATTAGGGTACTCGTTAGGGTTAGGGTAGCGGTTAGGGTTAGGGTACGCGTTAGGGTGAGGGTAGTTATTAAACCTATCACACTCTCTAGATACCCCTTAGCACGTAAAGGAATATTATTTGGGGGTCCAGCCATGGAGAAGAGTTTAGACACTAGGAGAAGATAAGGAACACACCCATTATCAAGAAATCACATTAGGATTCTCTTTTTAACATGTTCCTTAAAACACTACTGCTTAGGAAATCTATTGGAGGCAGAAGCCGTCAAGGGTAGCTTAGGGTTAGGGTTAGGGTTAGGGTGAGGGTTAGGGTACGGCTTAGGGTACGGGTTCGGGGAGGGGTTCGGGTAAGGCGTAGGGTATGGGTTAGGGTTAGGGTTAGGGCTCGGTTTAGGGTACAGGTTAGGATTAGGTTACGCGTTAGGGTTAGGGTAGGGGTTAGGGTTAGTGTACGCGTTCGGGTGAGGGTAGTTATTAAACCTATCCCACTCTCTAGATACCCCTTAGCACGTACAGGAATATTATTGGGGGTCCAGCCATGGAGAAGAGTTTTGACACTAGGAGAAGATAAGGAACACACCCATTATCAAGAAATCACATTAGGATTCTCTTTTTAACCTGTTCCTTAAAACACTAGTGCTTAGGAAATCTATTGGAGGCAGAAGCAGTCAAGGGTAGCTTAGGGTTAGGGTTAGGGTTAGGGTGAGGGTTAGGGTACGGCTTAGGGTACGGGTTCGGAGAGGGGTTCGGGTAGGGCGTAGGGTATGGGTTAGGGTTGGGTTAGGGCTAGTGTTAGGGTTAGGGCTCGGTTTAGGGTACGGGTTAGGATTAGGGTACGCGTTAGGGTTAGGGTACGGGTTAGGGTTAGGGTACGCGTTAGCGTGAGGGTAGTTATTAAACCTATCCCACTCTCTAGATACCCCTTAGCACGTACAGGAATATTATTGGGGGTCCAGCCATGGAGAAGAGTTTAGACACTAGGAGAAGATAAGGAACACTCCCATTATCACGAAATCACATTAGGATTCTCTTTTTAACCTGTTCCTTAAAACACTAGTGCTTAGGAAATCTATTGGAGGCAGAAGCAGTCAAGGGTAGCTTAGGTTTAGGGTTAGGGTTAGGGTGAGGGTTAGGGTATTGCTTAGGGTACGGGTTCGGGGAGGGGTTCGGGTAGGGCGTAGGGTATGGGTTAGGGTTAGGGCTAGTGTTAGGGTTAGGGCTCGGTTTAGGGTACGGGTTAGGATTAGGGTACGCGTTAGGGTTAGGGTAGGGGTTAGGGTTAGGGTACGCGTAAGGGTGAGGGTAGTTATTAAACCTATCCCACTCTCTAGATACCCCTTAGCACGTAAAGGAATATTATTTGGGGGTCCAGCCATGGAGAAGAGTTTAGACACGAGGAGAAGATAAGGAACACACCCATTATGAAGAAATCACATTAGGATTCTCTTTTTAACCTGTTCCTTAAAACACTAGTGCTTAGGAAATCTATTGGAGGCAGAAGCCGTCAAGGGTAGCTTAGGGTTAGGGTTAGGGTTAGGGTGAGGGTTAGGGTACGGTTTAGGGTACGGGTTTAGGGAGGGGTTCGGGTAGGGCGTAGGGTATGGGTTAGGGTTAGGGTTAGAGTTAGTGTTAGGGTTAGGGCTCGGTTTAGGGTACGGGTTAGGATTAGGGTACGCGCTAGGGTTAGGGTAGGGGTTAGGGTTAGGGTACGCGTTAGGGTGAGGGTAGTTATTAAACCTATCACACTCTCTAGATGCCCCTTAGCACATAAAGGAATATTATTTGGGGGTCCAGCCATGGAGAAGAGTTTAGACACGAGGAGAAGATAAGGAACACACCCATTATCAAGAAATCACATTAGGATTCTCTTTTTAACATGTTCCTTAAAACACTACTGCTTAGGAAATCTATTGGAGGCAGAAGCCGTCAAGGGTAGCTTAGGGTTAGGGTTAGGGTTAGGGTGAGGGTTAGGGTACGGCTTAGGGTACGGGTTCGGGGAGGGGTTCGGGTAGGGCGTAGGGTATGGGTTAGGGTTAGGGTTAGGGCTCGGTTTAGGGTACAGGTTAGGATTAGGGTACGCGTTAGGGTTAGGGTAGGGGTTAGGGTTAGTGTACGCGTTCGGGTGAGGGTAGTTATTAAACCTATCCCACTCTCTAGATACCCCTTAGCACGTACAGGAATATTATTGGGGGTCCAGCCATGGAGAAGAGTTTTGACACTAGGAGAAGATAAGGAACACACCCATTATCAAGAAATCACATTAGGATTCTCTTTTTAACCTGTTCCTTAAAACACTAGTGCTTAGGAAATCTATTGGAGGCAGAAGCAGTCAAGGGTAGCTTAGGGTTAGGGTTAGGGTTAGGGTGAGGGTTAGGGTATGGCTTAGGGTACGGGTTCGGGGAGGGGTTCGGGTAGGGCGTAGGGTATGGGTTAGGGTTAAGGTTAGGGTTAGTGTTAGGGTTAGGGCTCGGTTTAGGGTACGGGTTAGGATTAGGGTACGCGTTAGGGTTAGGGTAGGGGTTAGGGTTAGGGTACGCGTTAGGGTGGGGGTAGTTATTAAACCTATCACACTCTCTAGATACCCCTTAGCACGTAAAGGAATATTATTTTGGGGTCCAGACATGGAGAAGAGTTTAGACACTAGGAGAAGATAAGGAACACACCCATTATCACGAAATCACATTAGGATTCTCTTTTTAACCTGTTCCTTAAAACACTAGTGTTTAGGAAATCTATTGGAGGCAGAAGCAGTCAAGGGTAGCTTAGGGTTAGGGTTAGGGTTATGGTGAGGGTTAGGGTACGGCTTAGGGTATGGGTTCGGGGAGGGGTTCGGGTAGGGCGTAGGGTATGGGTTAGGGTTAGGGTTAGGGCTAGTGTTAGGGTTAGGGCTCGGTTTAGGGTACGGGTTAGGATTAGGGTACGCGTTAGGGTTCGGGTAGGGGTTAGGGTTAGGGTACGCGTTAGGGTGAGGGTAGTTATTAAACCTATCACACTCTCTAGATACCCCTTAGCACGTAAAGGAATATTATTTGGGGGTCCAGCCATGGAGAAGAGTTTAGACACGAGGAGAAGATAAGGAACACACCCATTATCAAGAAATCACATTAGGATTCTCTTTTTAACCTGTTCCTTAAAACACTAGTGCTTAGGAAATCTATTGGAGGCAGAAGCAGTCAAGGGTAGCTTAGGGTTAGGGTTAGGGTTAGGGTGAGGGTTAGGGTACGGCTTAGGGTACGGGTTCGGGGAGGGGTTCGGGTAGGGCGTAGGGTATGGGTTAGGGTTAGGGTTAGGGCTAGTGTTAGGGTTAGGGCTCGGTTTAGGGTACGGGTTAGGATTAGGGTACGCGTTAGGGTTAGGGTAGGGGTTAGGGTTAGGGTACGCGTTAGCGTGAGGGTAGTTATTAAACCTATCCCCCTCTCTAGATACCCCTTAGCACGTACAGGAATATTATTGGGGGTCCAGCCATGGAGAAGAGTTTAGACACTAGGAGAAGATAAGGAACACTCCCATTATCACGAAATCACATTAGGATTCTCTTTTTAACCTGTTCCTTAAAACACTAGTGCTTAGGAAATCTATTGGAGGCAGAAGCAGTCAAGGGTAGCTTAGGTTTAGGGTTAGGGTTAGGGTGAGGGTTAGGGTATTGCTTAGGGTACGGGTTCGGGGAGGGGTTCGGGTAGGGCGTAGGGTATGGGTTAGGGTTAGGGTTAGAGTTAGTGTTAGGGTTAGGGCTCGGTTTAGGGTACGGGTTAGGATTAGGGTACGCGCTAGGGTTAGGGTAGGGGTTAGGGTTAGGGTACGCGTTAGGGTGAGGGTAGTTATTAAACCTATCACACTCTCTAGATACCCCTTAGCACATAAAGGAATATTATTTGGGGGTCCAGCCATGGAGAAGAGTTTAGACACGAGGAGAAGATAAGGAACACACCCATTATCAAGAAATCACATTAGGATTCTCTTTTTAACCTGTTCCTTAAAACACTAGTGCTTAGGAAATCTATTGGAGGCAGAAGCCGTCAAGGGTAGCTTAGGGTTAGGGTTAGGGTTAGGGTGAGGGTTAGGGTACGGCTTAGGGTACGGGTTCGGGGAGGGGTTCGGGTAGGGCGTAGGGTATGGGTTAGGGTTAGGGTTAGGGCTCGGTTTAGGGTACAGGTTAGGATTAGGGTACGCGTTAGGGTTAGGGTAGGGGTTAGGGTTAGTGTACGCGTTCGGGTGAGGGTAGTTATTAAACCTATCCCACTCTCTAGATACCCCTTAGCACGTACAGGAATATTATTGGGGGTCCAGCCATGGAGAAGAGTTTTGACACTAGGAGAAGATAAGGAACACACCCATTATCAAGAAATCACATTAGGATTCCCTTTTTAACCTGTTCCTTAAAACACTAGTGCTTAGGAAATCTATTGGAGGCAGAAGCAGTCAAGGGTAGCTTAGGGTTAGGGTTAGGGTTAGGGTGAGGGTTAGGGTATGGCTTAGGGTACGGGTTCGGGGAGGGGTTCGGGTAGGGCGTAGGGTATGGGTTAGGGTTAAGGTTAGGGTTAGTGTTAGGGTTAGGGCTCGGTTTAGGGTACGGGTTAGGATTAGGGTACGCGTTAGGGTTAGGGTAGGGGTTAGGGTTAGGGTACGCGTTAGGGTGGGGGTAGTTATTAAACCTATCACACTCTCTGGATACCCCTTAGCACGTAAAGGAATATTATTTTGGGGTCCAGACATGGAGAAGAGTTTAGACACTAGGAGAAGATAAGGAACACACCCATTATCACGAAATCACATTAGGATTCTCTTTTTAACCTGTTCCTTAAAACACTAGTGTTTAGGAAATCTATTGGAGGCAGAAGCAGTCAAGGGTAGCTTAGGGTTAGGGTTAGGGTTAGGGTGAGGGTTAGGGTACGGCTTAGGGTATGGGTTCGGGGAGGGGTTCGGGTACGGCGTAGGGTATGGGTTAGGGTTAGGGTTAGGGCTAGTGTTAGGGTTAGGGCTCGGTTTAGGGTACGGGTTAGGATTAGGGTACGCGTTAGGGTTCGGGTAGGGGTTAGGGTTAGGGTACGCGTTAGGGTGAGGGTAGTTATTAAACCTATCCCACTCTCTAGATACCCCTTAGCACGTAAAGGAATATTATTTGGGGGTCCAGCCATGGAGAAGAGTTTAGACACGAGGAGAAGATAAGGAACACACCCATTATCAAGAAATCACATTAGGATTCTCTTTTTAACCTGTTCCTTAAAACACTAGTGCTTAGCAAATCTATTGGAGGCAGAAGCCGTCAAGGGTAGCTTAGGGTTAGGGTTAGGGTTAGGGTGAGGGTTAGGTTACGGTTTAGGGTACGGGTTCAGGGAGGGGTTCGGGTAGGGCGTAGGGTGTGGGTTAGGGTTAGGGTTAGAGTTAGTGTTAGGGTTAGGGCTCGGTTTAGGGTACGGGTTAGGATTAGGGTACGCGTTAGGGTTAGGGTAGGGGTTAGGGTTAGTGTACGCGTTAGGGTGAGGGTAGTTATTAAACCTATCCCACTCTCTAGATACCCCTTAGCACGTACAGGAATATTATTGGGGGTCCAGCCATGGAGAAGAGTTTAGACACTAGGAGAAGATAAGGAACACACCCATTATCACGAAATCACATTAGGATTCTCTTTTTAACCTGTTCCTTAAAACACTAGTGCTTAGGAAATCTATTGGAGGCAGAAGCAGTCAAGGGTAGCTTAGGGTTAGGGTTAGGGTTAGGGTGAGGGTTAGGGTACGGCTTAGGGTACGGGTTCGGGGAGGGGTTCGGGTAGGGCGTAGGGTATGGGTTAGGGTTAGGGTTAGGGTTAGTGTTAGAGTTAGGGCTCGGTTTAGGGTACGGGTTAGGATTAGGGTACGCGTTAGGGTTAGGGTAGGGGTGAGGGTTAGGGTATGCGTTAGGGTGGGGGTAGTTATTAAACCTATCACACTCTCTAGATACCCCTTAGCACGTAAAGGAATATTATTTGGGGGTCCAGACATGGAGAAGAGTTTAGACACGAGGAGAAGATAAGGAACACACCCATTATCACGAAATCACATTAGGATTCTCTTTTTAACCTGTTCCTTAAAACACTAGTGCTTAGGAAATCTATTGGAGGCAGAAGCAGTCAAGGGTAGCTTAGGGTTAGTGTTAGGGTTAGGGTGAGGGTTAGGGTACGGCTTAGGGTATGGGTTCGGGGAGGGGTTCGGGTAGGGCATAGGGTATGGGTTAGGGTTAGGGTTAGGGCTAGTGTTAGGGTTAGGGCTCGGTTTAGGGTATGGGTTAGGATTAGGGTACGCGTTAGGGTTAGGGTAGGGGTTAGGGTTAGGGTACGCGTTAGGGTGGGGGTAGTTATTAAACCTATCCCACTCTCTAGATACCCCTTAGCACGTAAAGGAATATTATTTGGGGGTCCAGCCATGGAGAAGAGTTTAGACACGAGGAGAAGATAAGGAACACACCCATTACCAAGAAATCACATTAGGATTCTCTTTTTAACATGTTCCTTAAAACACTAGTGCTTAGGAAATCTATTGGAGGCAGAAGCCGTCAAGGGTAGCTTAGGGTTAGGGTTAGGGTTAGGGTGAGGGTTAGGGTACGGCTTAGGGTACGGGTTCGGGGAGGGGTTCGGGTAGGGCGTAGGGTATGGTTTAGGGTTAGGGTTAGGGTTAGTGTTAGAGTTAGGGCTCGATTTAGGGTACGGGTTAGGATTAGGGTACGAGTTAGGGTTAGGGCAGGGGTTAGGGTTAGGGTACGCGTTAGGGTGGGGGTAGTTATTAAACCTATCACACTCTCTAGATACCCCTTAGCACGTAAAGGAATATTATTTGGGGGTCCAGCCATGGAGAAGAGTTTAGACACGAGGAGAAGATAAGGAACACACCCATTATCAAGAAATCACATTAGGATTCTCTTTTTAACCTGTTCCTTAAAACACTAGTGCTTAGGAAATCTATTGGAGGCAGAAGCAGTCAAGGGTAGCTTAGGGTTAGGGTTAGGGTTAGGGTGAGGGTTAGGGTACGGCTTAGGGTACGGGTTCGGGGAGGGGTTTGGGTAGGCCGTAGGGTATGGGTTAGGGTTAGGGTTAGGGTTAGTGTTAGGGTTAGGGCTCGGTTTAGGGTACGGGTTAGGATTAGGGTACGCGTTAGTGTTAGGGTAGTGGTTAGAGTTAGGGTACGCTTTAGGGTGAGGGTAGTTATTAAACCTATCCCACTCTCTAGATACCCCTTAGCACGTAAAGGAATATTATTTGGGGGTCCAGCCATGGAGAAGAGTTTAGACACTAGGAGAAGATAAGGAACACACCCATTATCAAGAAATCACCATATGATTCTCTTTTTAAACTGTTCCTTAAAACACTAGTGCTTAGGAAATCTATTGGAGGCAGAAGCCATCAAGGGTAGCTTAGGGTTAGGGTTAGGGTTAGGGTGAGGGTTAGGGTACGGTTTAGGGTACGGGTTCAGGGAGGGGTTCGGGTAGGGCGTAGGGTATGGGTTAGGGTTAGGGTTAGAGTTAGTGTTACGGTTAGGGCTCGATTTAGGGTACGGGTTAGGATTAGGGTATGCGCTAGGGTTAGGGTAGGGGTTAGGGTTAGGGTACGCGTTAGGGTGAGGGTAGTTATTAAACCTATCACACTCTCTAGATACCCCTTAGCACATAAAGGAATATTATTTGGGGGTCCAGCCATGGAGAAGAGTTTAGACACGAGGAGAAGATAAGGAACACACCCATTATCAAGAAATCACATTAGGATTCTCTTTTTAACATGTTCCTTAAAACACTAGTGCTTAGGAAATCTCTTGGAGGCAGAAGCCGCCAAGGGTAGCTTAGGGTTAGGGTTAGGGTTAGGGTGAGGGTTAGGGTACGGCTTAGGGTACGGGTTCAGGGAGGGGTTCGGGTAGGGCGTAGGGTATGGGTTAGGGTTAGGGTTAGGGCTCGGTTTAGGGTACAGGTTAGGATTAGGGTACGCGTTAGGGTTATGGTAGGGGTTAGGGTTAGTGTCCACGTACGGGTGAGGGTAGTTATTAAACCTATCCCACTCTCTAGATACCCCTTAGCACGTACAGTAATATTATTGGGGGTCCAGCCATGGAGAAGAGTTTAGACACTAGGAGAAGATAAGGAACACTCCCATTATCACGAAATCACATTAGGATTCTCTTTTTAACCTGTTCCTTAAAACACTAGTGCTTAGGAAATCTATTGGAGGCAGAAGCAGTCAAGGGTAGCTTAGGGTTAGAGTTAGGGTTAGGGTGAGGGTTAGGGTATTGCTTAGGGTACGGGTTCGGGGAGGGGTTCGGGTAGGGCGTAGGGTATGTGTTAGGGTTAGGGTTAGGGCTAGTGTTAGGGTTAGGGCTCGGTTTAGGGTACGGGTTAGGATTAGGGTACGCGTTAGGGTTAGGGTAGGGGTTAGGGTTAGGGTACGCTTTAGGGTGAGGGTAGTTATTAAACCTATCCCACTCTCTGGATACCCCTTAGCACGTAAAGGAATATTATTTGGGGGTCCAGCCATGGAGAAGAGTTTAGACACTAGGAGAAGATAAGGAACACACCCATTATCAAGAAATCACATTAGGATTCTCTTTTTAACCTGTTCCTTAAAACACTAGTGCTTAGGAAATCTATTGGAGGCAGAAGCAGTCAAGGGTAGCTTAGGGTTAGAGTTAGGGTTAGGGTGAGGGTTAGGGTATGGCTTAGGGTACGGGTTCGGGGAGGGGTTCGGGTAGGGCGTAGGCTATGGGTTAGGGTTAGGGTTAGGGTTAGTGTTAGGGTTAGGGCTCGGTTTAGGGTACGGGTTAGGATTAGTGTATGCGTTAGGGTTAGGGTAGGGGTTAGGGTTAGGGTACGCGTTAGGGTGAGGGTAGTTATTAAACCTATCCCACTCTCTAGATACCCCTTAGCACGTAAAGGAATATTATTTGGGGGTCCAGCCATGGAGAAGAGTTTAGACACGAGGAGAAGATAAGGAACACACCCATTATCAAGAAATCACATTAGGATTCTCTCTTTAACATGTTCCTTAAAACACTAGTGCCTAGGAAATCTATTGGAGGCAGAAGCCGTCAAGGGTAGCTTAGGGTTAGGGTTAGGGTTAGGGTGAGGGTTAGGGTACGGGTTCGGGGAGGGGTTCGGGTAGGGCGTAGGGTATGGGTTAGGGTTAGGGTTAGGGCTAGTGTTAGGGTTAGGGCTCGGTTTAGGGTACAGGTTAGGATAAGTGTACGCGTTAGGGTTAGGGTAGGGGTTAAGGTTAGTGTACGCGTTAGGGTGAGGGTAGTTATTAAACCTATCCCACTCTCTAGATACCCCTTAGCACGTACAGGTATATTATTGGGGGTCCAGCCATGGAGAAGAGTTTAGACACTAGGAGAAGATAAGGAACACACCCATTATCAAGAAATCACATTAGGATTCTCTTTTTAACCTGTTCCTTAAAACACTAGTGCTTAGGAAATCTATTGGAGGCAGAAGCAGTCAAGGGTAGCTTAGGGTTAGGGTTAGGGTTAGGGTGAGGGTTAGGGTATGGCTTAGGGTACGGGTTCGGGGAGGGGTTCGGGTAGGGCGTAGGGTATGGGTTAGGGTTAGGGTTAGGGTTAGTGTTAGGGTTAGGGCTCGGATTAGGGTACGGGTTAGGATTAGGGTACGCGTTAGGGTTAGGGTAGGGGTTAGGGTTAGGGTACGCGATAGGGTGAGGTTAGTTCTTAAACCTATCCCACTCTCTAGATACCCCTTAGTACGTAAAGGAATATTATTTGGGGGTCCAGCCATGGAGAAGAGTTTAGACACTAGGAGAAGATAAGGAACACACCCATTATCAAGAAATCACATTAGGATTCTCTTTTTAACCTGTCTCTTAAAACATTAGTGCTTAGGAAATCTATTGGAGGCAGAAGCCGTCAAGGGTAGCTTAGGGTTAGGGTTAGGGTTAGGGTGAGGGTTAGGGTATGGCTTAGGGTACGGCTTCGGGGAGGGGTTCGGGTAGGGCGTAGGGTATGGGTTAGGGTTAGGGTTAGGGTTAGTGTTAGGGTTAGGGCTCGGTTTAGGGTACGGGTTAGGATTAGGGTACGCGTTAGGGTTACGGTAGGGGTTAGGGTTAGGGTACGCGTTAGGGTGGGGGTAGTTATTAAACCTATCACACTCTCTAGATACCCCTTAGCACGTAAAGGACTATTATTTGGGGGTCCAGCCATGGAGAAGAGTTTAGACACGAGGAGAAGATAAGGAACACACCCATTATCAAGAAATCACAATGTGATTCTCTTTTTAAAGTGTTCCTTAAAACACTAGTGCTTAGGAAATCTATTGGAGGCAGAAGCAGTCAAGGGTAGCTTAGGGTTAGGGTTAGGGTTAGGGTGAGAGTTAGGGTACGGCTTAGGGTACGGGTTCGGGGAGGGGTTCGGGTAGGGCGTAGGGTATGGGTAAGGGTTAGGGTTAGGGCTAGTGTTAGGGTTAGGGCTCGGTTTAGGGTACGGGTTAGGATTAGGGTATGCGTTAGGGTTAGGGTAGTGGTTAGGGTTAGGATACGCGTTAGGGTGAGGGAAGTTATTAAACCTATCCCACTCTCTAGATACCCCTTAGCACGAAAAGGAATATTATTTGGGGGTCCAGCCATGGAGAAGAGTATAGACACGAGAAGATAAGGAACACACCCATTATCAAGAAATCACATTAGTATTCTCTTTTTAACCTGTTCCTTAAATCACTAGTGCTTAGGAAATCTATTGGAGGCAGAAGCCGTCAAGGGTAGCTTAGGGTTAGGGTTAGGGTTAGGGTGAGGGTTAGGGTACGGCTTAGGGTACGGGTTCGGGGAGGGGTTCGGGTAGGCCGTAGGGTATGGGTTAGAGTTAGGGTTAGGATTAGTGTTAGGGTTAGGGCTCGGTTTAGGTTACGGGTTAGGATTAGGGTACGCGTTAGTGTTAGGGTAGGGGTTAGGTTTAGGGTACGCTTTAGAGTGAGGGTAGTTATTAAACCTATCCCACTCTCTAGATACCCCTTAGCACGTAAAGGAATATTATTTGGGGGTCCAGTCATGGAGAAGGGTTTAGACACTAGGAGAAGATAAGGAACACACCCATTATCAAGAAATCACATTAGGATTCTCTTTTTAACCTGTTCCTTAAAACACTAGTGCTTAGGAAATCTATTGGAGGCAGAAGCAGTCAAGTGTAGCTTAGGGTTAGGGTTAGGGTTATGGTGAGGGTTAGGGTATGGCTTAGGGTACGGGTTCGGGGAGGGGTTCGGGTAGGGCGTAGGCTATGTGTTAGGGTTAGGGTTAGGGTTAGTGTTAGGGTTAGGGCTCGGTTTAGGGTACGGGTTAGGATTAGTGTATGCATTAGGGATAGGGTAGGGGTTAGGTTTAGGGTACGCGTTAGGGTGAGGGTAGTTATTAAACCTATCCCACTCTCTAGATACCCCTTAGCACGTAAAGGAATATTATTTGGGGGTCCAGCCATGGAGAAGAGTTTAGACACGAGGAGAAGATAAGGAACACACCCATTATCAAGAAATCACATAAGGATTCTCTTTTTAACATGTTCCTTAAAACACTAGTGCTTAGGAAATCTATTGGAGGCAGAAGCCGTCAAGGGTAGCTTAGGGTTAGGGTTAGGGTTAGGGTGAGGGTTAGGGTACGGCTTAGGGTACGGGTTCGGGGAGGGGTTCGGGTAGGGCGTAGGGTATGGGTTAGTGTTAGGGTTAGGGTTTGTGTTAGGGTTAGGGCTCGGTTTAGGGTACGGGTTAGGATTAGGGTACGCGTTAGGGTTAGGGTAGGGGTTATGGTTAGGGTACGCGTTAGGGTGGGGGTAGTTATTAAACCTATCACACTCTCTAGATACCCCTTAGCACGTAAAGAACTATTATTTGGGGGTCCAGCCATGGAGAAGAGTTTAGACACGAGGAGAAGAGAAGGAACACACCCATTATCAAGAAATCACAATGTGATTCTCTTTTTAAACTGTTCCTTAAAACACTAGTGCTTAGGAAATCTATTGGAGGCAGAAGCAGTCAAGGGTAGCTTAGGGTTAGGGTTAGGGTTAGGGTGAGGGCTAGGGTACGGCTTAGGGTACGGTTTCGGGGAGGTGTTCGGGTAGGGCGTAGGGTATGGGTTAGGGTTAGGGTTAGGGCTAGTGTTAGGGTTAGGGTACGGTTTAGGGTACGGGTTAGGATTAGGGTACGCGTTAGGGTTAGGGTAGGGGTTAGGGTTAGGGTACGCGTTAGGGTGGGGGTAGTTATTAAACCTATCACACTCTCTAGATACCCCTTAGCACGTAAAGGAATATTATTTGGGGGTCCAACCATGGAGAAGAGTTTAGACACTAGGAGAAGATAAGGAACACACCCATTATCAAGAAATCACATTAGGATTCTCTTTTTAACCTGTTCCTTAAAACACTAGTGCTTAGGAAATCTATTGGAGGCAGAAGCAGTCAAGGGTAGCTTAGGGTTAGGGTTAGGGTTAGGGTGAGGGTTAGGGTACGGCTTAGGGTACGGGTTCGGGGAGGGGTTCGGGTTGGGCGTAGGGTATGGGTTAGGGTTAGGGTTATGGCTAGTGTTAGGTTTAGGGCTCGGTTTAGGCTACGGGTTAGGATTAGGGTACGCGTTAGGGTTAGGGTAGGGGTTAGGGTTAGGATACGCTTTAGGGTGAGGGTAGTTATTAAACCTATCCCACTCTCTAGATACCCCTTAGCACGTAAAGGAATATTATTTGTGGGTCCAGCCATGGAGAAGGGTTTAGACACTAGGAGAAGATAAGGAACACACCCATTATCAAGAAATCACAATATGATTCTCTTTTTAAACTGTTCCTTAAAACACTAGTGCTTAGGAAATCTATTGGAGGCAGAAGCAGTCAAGGGTAGCTTAGGGTTAGGGTTAGGGTTAGGGTGAGGGTTAGGGTACGGCTTAGGGTACGGGTTCGGGGAGGGTTTCGGGTAGGGCGTAGGGTATGGGTTAGGGTTAGGGTTAGGGTTAGTGTTAGGGTTAGGGCTCGGTTTAGGGTACGGGTTAGGATTAGGGTACTCGTTAGGGTTAGGGTAGCGGTTAGGGTTAGGGTACGCGCTAGGGTGAGGGTAGTTATTAAACCTATCACACTCTCTAGATACCCCTTAGCACATAAAGGAATATTATTTGGGGGTCCAGCCATGGAGAAGAGTTTAGACACGAGGAGAAGATAAGGAACACACCCATTATCAAGAAATCACATTAGGATTCTCTTTTTAACCTGTTCCTTAAAACACTAGTGCTTAGGAAATCTATTGGAGGCAGAAGCCGTCAAGGGTAGCTTAGGGTTAGGGTTAGGGTTAGGGTGAGGGTTAGGGTACGGTTTAGGGTACGGGTTCAGGGAGGGGTTCGGGTAGGGCGTAGGGTATGGGTTAGGGTTAGGGTTAGAGTTAGTGTTATGGTTAGGGCTCGGTTTAGGGTACGGGTTAGGATTAGGGTACGTGCTAGTGTTAGGGTAGGGGTTAGGGTTAGGGTACGCGTTAGGGTGAGGGTAGTTATTAAACCTATCCCACTCTCTAGATACCCCTTAGCACGTAAAGGAATATTATTTGGGGGTCCAGCCATGGAGAAGAGTTTAGACACGAGGAGAAGATAAGGAACACACCCATTATCAAGAAATCACATTAGGATTCTCTCTTTAACATGTTCCTTAAAACACTAGTGCCTAGGAAATCTATTGGAGGCAGAAGCCGTCAAGGGTAGCTTAGGGTTAGGGTTAGGGTTAGGGTGAGGGTTAGGGTACGGGTTCGGGGAGGGGTTCGGGTAGGGCGTAGGGTATGGGTTAGGGTTAGGGTTAGGGCTAGTGTTAGGGTTAGGGCTCGGTTTAGGGTACAGGTTAGGATAAGTGTACGCGTTAGGGTTAGGGTAGGGGTTAAGGTTAGTGTACGCGTTAGGGTGAGGGTAGTTATTAAACCTATCCCACTCTCTAGATACCCCTTAGCACGTACAGGTATATTATTGGGGGTCCAGCCATGGAGAAGAGTTTAGACACTAGGAGAAGATAAGGAACACACCCATTATCAAGAAATCACATTAGGATTCTCTTTTTAACCTGTTCCTTAAAACACTAGTGCTTAGGAAATCTATTGGAGGCAGAAGCAGTCAAGGGTAGCTTAGGGTTAGGGTTAGGGTTAGGGTGAGGGTTAGGGTATGGCTTAGGGTACGGGTTCGGGGAGGGGTTCGGGTAGGGCGTAGGGTATGGGTTAGGGTTAGGGTTAGGGTTAGTGTTAGGGTTAGGGCTCGGATTAGGGTACGGGTTAGGATTAGGGTACGCGTTAGGGTTAGGGTAGGGGTTAGGGTTAGGGTACGCGATAGGGTGAGGTTAGTTCTTAAACCTATCCCACTCTCTAGATACCCCTTAGTACGTAAAGGAATATTATTTGGGGGGCCAGCCATGGAGAAGAGTTTAGACACTAGGAGAAGATAAGGAACACACCCATTATCAAGAAATCACATTAGGATTCTCTTTTTAACCTGTCTCTTAAAACATTAGTGCTTAGGAAATCTATTGGAGGCAGAAGCCGTCAAGGGTAGCTTAGGGTTAGGGTTAGGGTTAGGGTGAGGGTTAGGGTATGGCTTAGGGTACGGCTTCGGGGAGGGGTTCGGGTAGGGCGTAGGGTATGGGTTAGGGTTAGGGTTAGGGTTAGTGTTAGGGTTAGGGCTCGGTTTAGGGTACGGGTTAGGATTAGGGTACGCGTTAGGGTTACGGTAGGGGTTAGGGTTAGGGTACGCGTTAGGGTGGGGGTAGTTATTAAACCTATCACACTCTCTAGATACCCCTTAGCACGTAAAGGACTATTATTTGGGGGTCCAGCCATGGAGAAGAGTTTAGACACGAGGAGAAGATAAGGAACACACCCATTATCAAGAAATCACAATGTGATTCTCTTTTTAAAGTGTTCCTTAAAACACTAGTGCTTAGGAAATCTATTGGAGGCAGAAGCAGTCAAGGGTAGCTTAGGGTTAGGGTTAGGGTTAGGGTGAGAGTTAGGGTACGGCTTAGGGTACGGGTTCGGGGAGGGGTTCGGGTAGGGCGTAGGGTATGGGTAAGGGTTAGGGTTAGGGCTAGTGTTAGGGTTAGGGCTCGGTTTAGGGTACGGGTTAGGATTAGGGTATGCGTTAGGGTTAGGGTAGTGGTTAGGGTTAGGATACGCGTTAGGGTGAGGGAAGTTATTAAACCTATCCCACTCTCTAGATACCCCTTAGCACGAAAAGGAATATTATTTGGGGGTCCAGCCATGGAGAAGAGTATAGACACGAGAAGATAAGGAACACACCCATTATCAAGAAATCACATTAGTATTCTCTTTTTAACCTGTTCCTTAAATCACTAGTGCTTAGGAAATCTATTGGAGGCAGAAGCCGTCAAGGGTAGCTTAGGGTTAGGGTTAGGGTTAGGGTGAGGGTTAGGGTACGGCTTAGGGTACGGGTTCGGGGAGGGGTTCGGGTAGGCCGTAGGGTATGGGTTAGAGTTAGGGTTAGGATTAGTGTTAGGGTTAGGGCTCGGTTTAGGTTACGGGTTAGGATTAGGGTACGCGTTAGTGTTAGGGTAGGGGTTAGGTTTAGGGTACGCTTTAGAGTGAGGGTAGTTATTAAACCTATCCCACTCTCTAGATACCCCTTAGCACGTAAAGGAATATTATTTGGGGGTCCAGTCATGGAGAAGGGTTTAGACACTAGGAGAAGATAAGGAACACACCCATTATCAAGAAATCACATTAGGATTCTCTTTTTAACCTGTTCCTTAAAACACTAGTGCTTAGGAAATCTATTGGAGGCAGAAGCAGTCAAGTGTAGCTTAGGGTTAGGGTTAGGGTTATGGTGAGGGTTAGGGTATGGCTTAGGGTACGGGTTCGGGGAGGGGTTCGGGTAGGGCGTAGGCTATGTGTTAGGGTTAGGGTTAGGGTTAGTGTTAGGGTTAGGGCTCGGTTTAGGGTACGGGTTAGGATTAGTGTATGCATTAGGGATAGGGTAGGGGTTAGGTTTAGGGTACGCGTTAGGGTGAGGGTAGTTATTAAACCTATCCCACTCTCTAGATACCCCTTAGCACGTAAAGGAATATTATTTGGGGGTCCAGCCATGGAGAAGAGTTTAGACACGAGGAGAAGATAAGGAACACACCCATTATCAAGAAATCACATAAGGATTCTCTTTTTAACATGTTCCTTAAAACACTAGTGCTTAGGAAATCTATTGGAGGCAGAAGCCGTCAAGGGTAGCTTAGGGTTAGGGTTAGGGTTAGGGTGAGGGTTAGGGTACGGCTTAGGGTACGGGTTCGGGGAGGGGTTCGGGTAGGGCGTAGGGTATGGGTTAGTGTTAGGGTTAGGGTTTGTGTTAGGGTTAGGGCTCGGTTTAGGGTACGGGTTAGGATTAGGGTACGCGTTAGGGTTAGGGTAGGGGTTATGGTTAGGGTACGCGTTAGGGTGGGGGTAGTTATTAAACCTATCACACTCTCTAGATACCCCTTAGCACGTAAAGAACTATTATTTGGGGGTCCAGCCATGGAGAAGAGTTTAGACACGAGGAGAAGAGAAGGAACACACCCATTATCAAGAAATCACAATGTGATTCTCTTTTTAAACTGTTCCTTAAAACACTAGTGCTTAGGAAATCTATTGGAGGCAGAAGCAGTCAAGGGTAGCTTAGGGTTAGGGTTAGGGTTAGGGTGAGGGCTAGGGTACGGCTTAGGGTACGGTTTCGGGGAGGTGTTCGGGTAGGGCGTAGGGTATGGGTTAGGGTTAGGGTTAGGGCTAGTGTTAGGGTTAGGGTACGGTTTAGGGTACGGGTTAGGATTAGGGTACGCGTTAGGGTTAGGGTAGGGGTTAGGGTTAGGGTACGCGTTAGGGTGGGGGTAGTTATTAAACCTATCACACTCTCTAGATACCCCTTAGCACGTAAAGGAATATTATTTGGGGGTCCAACCATGGAGAAGAGTTTAGACACTAGGAGAAGATAAGGAACACACCCATTATCAAGAAATCACATTAGGATTCTCTTTTTAACCTGTTCCTTAAAACACTAGTGCTTAGGAAATCTATTGGAGGCAGAAGCAGTCAAGGGTAGCTTAGGGTTAGGGTTAGGGTTAGGGTGAGGGTTAGGGTACGGCTTAGGGTACGGGTTCGGGGAGGGGTTCGGGTTGGGCGTAGGGTATGGGTTAGGGTTAGGGTTATGGCTAGTGTTAGGTTTAGGGCTCGGTTTAGGCTACGGGTTAGGATTAGGGTACGCGTTAGGGTTAGGGTAGGGGTTAGGGTTAGGATACGCTTTAGGGTGAGGGTAGTTATTAAACCTATCCCACTCTCTAGATACCCCTTAGCACGTAAAGGAATATTATTTGTGGGTCCAGCCATGGAGAAGGGTTTAGACACTAGGAGAAGATAAGGAACACACCCATTATCAAGAAATCACAATATGATTCTCTTTTTAAACTGTTCCTTAAAACACTAGTGCTTAGGAAATCTATTGGAGGCAGAAGCAGTCAAGGGTAGCTTAGGGTTAGGGTTAGGGTTAGGGTGAGGGTTAGGGTACGGCTTAGGGTACGGGTTCGGGGAGGGTTTCGGGTAGGGCGTAGGGTATGGGTTAGGGTTAGGGTTAGGGTTAGTGTTAGGGTTAGGGCTCGGTTTAGGGTACGGGTTAGGATTAGGGTACTCGTTAGGGTTAGGGTAGCGGTTAGGGTTAGGGTACGCGCTAGGGTGAGGGTAGTTATTAAACCTATCACACTCTCTAGATACCCCTTAGCACATAAAGGAATATTATTTGGGGGTCCAGCCATGGAGAAGAGTTTAGACACGAGGAGAAGATAAGGAACACACCCATTATCAAGAAATCACATTAGGATTCTCTTTTTAACCTGTTCCTTAAAACACTAGTGCTTAGGAAATCTATTGGAGGCAGAAGCCGTCAAGGGTAGCTTAGGGTTAGGGTTAGGGTTAGGGTGAGGGTTAGGGTACGGTTTAGGGTACGGGTTCAGGGAGGGGTTCGGGTAGGGCGTAGGGTATGGGTTAGGGTTAGGGTTAGAGTTAGTGTTATGGTTAGGGCTCGGTTTAGGGTACGGGTTAGGATTAGGGTACGTGCTAGTGTTAGGGTAGGGGTTAGGGTTAGGGTACGCGTTAGGGTGAGGGTAGTTATTAAACCTATCACACTCTCTAGATACCCCTTAGCACATAAAGGAATATTATTTGGGGGTCCAGCCATGGAGAAGAGTTTAGACACGAGGAGAAGATAAGGAACACACCCATTATCAAGAAATCACATTAGGATTCTCTTTTTAACCTGTTCCTTAAAACACTAGTGCTTAGGAAATCTATTGGAGGCAGAAGCCGTCAAGGGTAGCTTAGGGTTAGGGTTAGGGTTAGGGTGAGGGTTAGGGTACGGCTTAGGGTACGGGTTCGGGGAGGGGTTCGTGTAGGGCGTAGGGTATGGGTTAGGGTTAGGGTTAGGGCTCGGTTTAGGGTACAGGTTAGGATTAGGGTACGCGTTAGGGTTAGGGTAGGGGTTAGGGTTAGTGTACGCGTTCGGGTGAGGGTAGTTATTAAACCTATCACACTCTCTAGATACCCCTTAGCACGTACAGGAATATTATTGGGGGTCCAGCCATGGAGAAGAGTTTAGACACTAGGAGAAGATAAGGAACACACCCATTATCAAGAAATCACATTAGGATTCTCTTTTTAACCTGTTCCTTAAAACACTAGTGCTTAGGAAATCTATTGGAGGCAGAAGCAGTCAAGGGTAGCTTAGGGTTAGGGTTAGGGTTAGGGTGAGGGTTAGGGTACGGGTTCGGGGAGGGGTTCGGGTAGGCCGTAGGGTATGGGTTAGGGTTAGGGTTAGGGTTAGTTTTAGGGTTAGGGCTCGGTTTAGGGTACGGGTTAGGATTAGGGTACGCGTTAGTGTTAGGGTAGTGGTTAGAGTTAGGGTACGCTTTAGGGTGAGGGTAGTTATTAAACCTATCCCACTCTCTAGATACCCCTTAGCACGTACAGGAATATTATTGGGGGTCCAGCCATGGAGAAGAGTTTAGACACTAGGAGAAGGTAAGGAACACTCCCATTATCACGAAATCACATTAGGATTCTCTTTTTAACCTGTTCCTTAAAACACTAGTGCTTAGGAAATCTATTGGAGGCAGAAGCAGTCAAGGGTAGCTTAGGGTTAGGGTTAGGGTTAGGGTGAGGGTTAGGGTATTGCTTAGGGTACGGGTTCGGGGAGGGGTTCGGGTAGGGCGTAGGGTATGGGTTAGGGTTAGGGTTAGGGCTAGTGTTAGGGTTAGGGCTCGGTTTAGGGTACGGGTTAGGATTAGGGTACGCGTTAGGGTTAGGGTAGGGGTTAGGGTTAGGGTACGCGTTAGGGTGAGGGTAGTTATTAAACCTATCCCACTCTCTAGATACCCCTTAGCACGTAAAGGAATATTATTTGGGGGTCCAGCCATGGAGAAGAGTTTAGACACGAGGAGAAGATAAGGAACACACCCATTATCAAGAAATCACATTAGGATTCTCTTTTTAACCTGTTCCTTAAAACACTAGTGCTTAGCAAATCTATTGGAGGCAGAAGCCGTCAAGGGTAGCTTAGGGTTAGGGTTAGGGTTAGGGTGAGTGTTAGGGTACGGTTTAGGGTATGGGTTCAGGGAGGGGTTCGGGTAGGGCGTAGGGTATGGGTTAGGGTTATGGTTAGAGTTAGTGTTAGGGTTAGGGCTCGGTTTAGGGTACGGGTTAGGATTAGGGTACGCGCTAGGGTTAGGGTAGGGGTTAGGATTAGGGTACGCGTTAGGGTGAGGGTAGTTAATAAACCTATAACACTCTCTAGATACCCCTTAGCACATAAAGTAATATTATTTGGGGGTCCAGCCATGGAGAAGTGTTTAGACACGAGGAGAAGATAAGGAACACACCCATTATCAAGAAATCACATTAGGATTCTCTTTTTAACATGTTCCTTAAAACACTAGTGCTTAGGAAATCTATTGGAGGCAGAAGCCGTCAAGGGTAGCTTAGGGTTAGGGTTAGGGTTAGGGTGAGGGTTAGGGTACGGCTTAGGGTACGGGTTCGGGGAGGGTTTCGGGTAGGGCGTAGGGTATGGGTTAGGGTTAGGGTTAGGGTTAGTGTTAGGGTTAGGGCTCGGTTTAGGGTACGGGTTAGGATTAGGGTACTCGTTAGGGTTAGGGTAGCGGTTAGGGTTAGGGTACGCGTTAGGGTGAGGGTAGTTATTAAACCTATCACACTCTCTAGATACCCCTTAGCACATAAAGGAATATTATTTGGGGGTCCAGCCATGGAGAAGAGTTTAGACACGAGGAGAAGATAAGGAACACACCCATTATCAAGAAATCACATTAGGATTCTCTTTTTAACCTGTTCCTTAAAACACTAGTGCTTAGGAAATCTATTGGAGGCAGAAGCCGTCAAGGGTAGCTTAGGGTTAGGGTTAGGGTTAGGGTGAGGGTTAGGGTACGGTTTAGGGTACGGGTTCAGGGAGGGGTTCGGGTAGGGCGTAGGGTATGGGTTAGGGTTAGGGTTAGAGTTAGTGTTATGGTTAGGGCTCGGTTTAGGGTACGGGTTAGGATTAGGGTACGTGCTAGGGTTAGGGTAGGGGTTAGGGTTAGGGTACGCGTTAGGGTGAGGGTAGTTATTAAACCTATCACACTCTCTAGATACCCCTTAGCACATAAAGTCATATTATTTGGGGGTCCAGCCATGGAGAAGAGTTTAGACACGAGGAGAAGATAAGGAACACACCCATTATCAAGAAATCACATTAGGATTCTCTTTTTAACATGTTCCTTAAAACACTAGTGCTTAGGAAATCTATTGGAGGCAGAAGCCGTCAAGGGTAGCTTAGGGTTAGGGTTAGGGTTAGGGTGAGGGTTAGGGTACGGCTTAGGGTACGGGTTCGGGGAGGGGTTCGTGTAGGGCGTAGTGTATGGGTTAGGGTTAGGGTTAGGGCTCGGTTTAGGGTACAGGTTAGGATTAGGGTACGCGTTAGGGTTAGGGTAGGGGTTAGGGTTAGTGTACGCGTTCGGGTGAGGGTAGTTATTAAACCTATCCCACTCTCTAGATACCCCTTAGCACGTACAGGAATATTATTGGGGGTCCAGCCATGGAGAAGAGTTTAGACACTAGGAGAAGATAAGGAACACACCCATTATCAAGAAATCACATTAGGATTCTCTTTTTAACCTGTTCCTTAAAACACTAGTGCTTAGGAAATCTATTGGAGGCAGAAGCAGTCAAGGGTAGCTTAGGGTTAGGGTTAGGGTTAGGGTGAGGGTTAGGGTATGGCTTAGGGTACGGGTTCGGGGAGGGGTTCGGGTAGGGCGTAGGGTATGGGTTAGGGTTAGGGTTAGGGTTAGTGTTAGGGTTAGGGCTCGGTTTAGGGTACGGGTTAGGATTAGGGTACGCGTTAGGGTTAGGGCAGGGGTTAGGTTTAGGGTACGCGTTAGGGTGGGGGTAGTTATTAAACCTATCACACTCTCTAGATACCCCTTAGCACGTAAAGGAATATTATTTGGGGGTCCAGCCATGGAGAAGAGTTTAGACACGAGGAGAAGATAAGGAACACACCCATTATCAAGAAATCACATTAGGATTCTCTTTTTAACCTGTTCCTTAAAACACTAGTGCTTAGGAAATCTATTGGAGGCAGAAGCAGTCAAGGGTAGCTTAGGGTTAGGGTTAGGGTTAGGGTGAGGGTTAGGGTACGGCTTAGGGTACGGGTTCGGGGAGGGGTTCGGGTAGGCCGTAGGGTATGGGTTAGGGTTAGGGTTAGGGTTAGTTTTAGGGTTAGGGCTCGGTTTAGGGTACGGTTTAGGATTAGGGTACGCGTTAGTGTTAGGGTAGTGGTTAGAGTTAGGGTACGCTTTAGGGTGAGGGTAGTTATTAAACCTATCCCACTCTCTAGATACCCCTTAGCACGTACAGGAATATTATTGGGGGTCCAGCCATGGAGAAGAGTTTAGACACTAGGAGAAGATAAGGAACACTCCCATTATCACGAAATCACATTAGGATTCTCTTTTTAACCTGTTCCTTAAAACACTAGTGCTTAGGAAATCTATTGGAGGCAGAAGCCGTCAAGGGTAGCTTAGGGTTAGGGTTAGGGTTAGGGTGAGGGTTAGGGTACGGTTTAGGGTATGGGTTCAGGGAGGGGTTCGGGTAGGGCGTAGGGTATGGGTTAGGGTTATGGTTAGAGTTAGTGTTAGGGTTAGGGCTCGGTTTAGGGTACGGGTTAGGATTAGGGTACGCGCTAGGGTTAGGGTAGGGGTTAGGATTAGGGTACGCGTTAGGGTGAGGGTAGTTATTAAACCTATAACACTCTCTAGATACCCCTTAGCACATAAAGGAATATTATTTGGGGGTCCAGCCATGGAGAAGAGTTTAGACACGAGGAGAAGATAAGGAACACACCCATTATCAAGAAATCACATTAGGATTCTCTTTTTAACATGTTCCTTAAAACACTAGTGCTTAGGAAATCTATTGGAGGCAGAAGCCGTCAAGGGTAGCTTAGGGTTAGGGTTAGGGTTAGGGTGAGGGTTAGGGTACGGCTTAGGGTACGGGTTCGGTGAGGGGTTCGTGTAGGGCGTAGGGTATGGGTTAGGGTTAGGGTTAGGGCTCGGTTTAGGGTACAGGTTAGGATTAGGGTACGCGTTAGGGTTAGGGTAGGGGTTAGGGTTAGTGTATGCGTTCGGGTGAGGGTAGTTATTAAACCTATCCCACTCTCTAGATACCCCTTAGCAGGTACAGGAATATTATTGGGGGTCCAGCCATGGAGAAGAGTTTAGACACTAGGAGAAGATAAGGAACACACCCATTATCAAGAAATCACATTAGGATTCTCTTTTTAACCTGTTCCTTAAAACACTAGTGCTTAGGAAATCTATTGGAGGCAGAAGCAGTCAAGGGTAGCTTAGGGTTAGGGTTAGGGTTAGGGTGAGGGTTAGGGTATGGCTTAGGGTACGGGTTCGGGGAGGGGTTCGGGTAGGGCGTAGGCTATGGGTTAGGGTTAGGGTTAGGGTTAGTGTTAGGGTTAGGGCTCGGTTTAGGGTACGGGTTAGGATTAGGGTATGCGTTAGGGTTAGGGTAGGGGTTAGGGTTAGGATACGCTTTAGGGTGAGGGTAGTTATTAAACCTATCCCACTCTCTAGATACCCCTTAGCACGTAAAGGAATATTATTTGTGGGTCCAGCCATGGAGAAGGGTTTAGACACTAGGAGAAGATAAGGAACACACCCATTATCAAGAAATCACAATATGATTCTCTTTTTAAACTGTTCCTTAAAACACTAGTGCTTAGGAAATCTATTGGAGGCAGAAGCAGTCAAGGGTAGCTTAGGGTTAGGGTTAGGGTTAGGGTGAGGGTTAGGGTACGGCTTAGGGTACGGGTTCGGGGAGGGTTTCGGGTAGGGCGTAGGGTATGGGTTAGGGTTAGGGTTAGGGTTAGGGCTCGGTTTAGGGTACGGGTTAGGATTAGGGTACTAATTAGGGTTAGGGTAGCGGTTAGGGTTAGGGTACGCGTTAGGGTGAGGGTAGTTATTAAACCTATCACACTCTCTAGATACCCCTTAGCACATAAAGGAATATTATTTGGGGGTCCAGCCATGGAGAAGACTTTAGACACGAGGAGAAGATAAGGAACACACCCATTATCAAGAAATCACATTAGGATTCTCTTTTTAACCTGTTCCTTAAAACACTAGTGCTTAGGAAATCTATTGGAGGCAGAAGCCGTCAAGGGTAGCTTAGGGTTAGGGTTAGGGTTAGGGTGAGGGTTAGGGTACGGCTTAGGGTACGGGTTCGGGGAGGGGTTCGTGTAGGGCGTAGGGTATGGGTTAGGGTTAGGGTTAGGGCTCGGTTTAGGGTACAGGTTAGGATTAGGGTACGCGTTAGGGTTAGGGTAGGGGTTAGGGTTAGTGTACGCGTTCGGGTGAGGGTAGTTATTAAACCTATCCCACTCTCTAGATACCCCTTAGCACGTACAGGAATATTATTGGGGTTCCAGCCATGGAGAAGAGTTTAGACACTAGGAGAAGATAAGGAACACACCCATTATCAAGAAATCACATTAGGATTCTCTTTTTAACCTGTTCCTTAAAACACTAGTGCTTAGGAAATCTATTGGAGGCAGAAGCAGTCAAGGGTAGCTTAGGGTTAGGGTTAGGGTTAGGGTGAGGGTTAGGGTACGGGTTCGGGGAGGGGTTCGGGTAGGCCGTAGGGTATGGGTTAGGGTTAGGGTTAGGGTTAGTTTTAGGGTTCAGGCTCGGTTTAGGGTACGGGTTAGGATTAGGGTACGCGTTAGTGTTAGGGTAGTGGTTAGAGTAAGGGTACGCTTTAGGGTGAGGGTAGTTATTAAACCTATCCCACTCTCTAGATACCCCTTAGCACGTACAGGAATATTATTGGGGGTCCAGCCATGGAGAAGAGTTTAGACACTAGGAGAAGGTAAGGAACACTCCCATTATCACGAAATCACATTAGGATTCTCTTTTTAACCTGTTCCTTAAAACACTAGTGCTTAGGAAATCTATTGGAGGCAGAAGCAGTCAAGGGTAGCTTAGGGTTAGGGTTAGGGTTAGGGTGAGGGTTAGGGTATTGCTTAGGGTACGGGTTCGGGGAGGGGTTCGGGTAGGGCGTAGGGTATGGGTTAGGGTTAGGGTTAGGGCTAGTGTTAGGGTTAGGGCTCGGTTTAGGGTACGGGTTAGGATTAGGGTACGCGTTAGGGTTAGGGTAGGGGTTAGGGTTAGGGTACGCGTTAGGGTGAGGGTAGTTATTAAACCTATCCCACTCTCTAGATACCCCTTAGCACGTAAAGGAATATTATTTGGGAGTCCAGCCATGGAGAAGAGTTTAGACACGAGGAGAAGATAAGGAACACACCCATTATCAATAAATCACATTAGGATTCTCTTTTTAACCTGTTCCTTAAATCACTAGTGCTTAGGAAATCTTTTGGAGGCAGAAGCCGTCAAGGGTAGATTAGGGTTAGGGTTAGGGTTAGGGTGAGGGTTAGGGTACGGCTTAGGGTACGGGTTCGGGGAGGGGTTCAGGTAGGGCGTAGGGTATGGGTTAGAGTTAGGGTTAGGGTTAGTGTTAGGGTTAGGGCTCGGTTTAGGGTACGGGTTAGGATTAGGGTACGCGTTAGGGTTAGGGTAGGGGTTAGGGTTAGGGTACGCGTTAGGGTGGGGGTAGTTATTAAACCTATCACACTCTCTAGATACCCCTTAGCACGTAAAGGAATATTATTTTGGGGTCCAGCCATGGAGAAGAGTTTAGACACTAGGAGAAGGTAAGGAACACTCCCATTATCACGAAATCACATTAGGATTCTCTTTTTAACCTGTTCCTTAAAACACTAGTGGTTAGGAAATCTATTGGAGGCAGAAGCAGTCAAGGGTAGCTTAGGGTTAGGGTTAGGGTTAGGGTGAGGGTTAGGGTACGGCTTAGGGTACGGGTTCGGGGAGGGGTTCGGGTAGGGCGTAGGGTATGGGTTAGGGTTAGGGTTAGGGCTAGTGTTAGGGTTAGGGCTCGGTTTAGGGTACGGGTTAGGATTAGGGTACGCGTTAGGGTTAGGGTAGGGGTTAGGGTTAGGGTACGCGTTAGGGTGAGGGTAGTTATTAAACCTATCCCACTCTCTAGATACCCCTTAGCACGTAAAGGAATATTATTTGGGAGTCCAGCCATGGAGAAGAGTTTAGACACGAGGAGAAGATAAGGAACACACCCATTATCAAGAAATCACATTAGGATTCTCTTTTTAACCTGTTCCTTAAAACACTAGTGCTTAGCAAATCTATTGGAGGCAGAAGCCGTCAAGGGTAGCTTAGGGTTAGGGTTAGGGTTAGGGTGAGGGTTAGGGTACGGTTTAGGGTATGGGTTCAGGGAGGGGTTCGGGTAGGGCGTAGGGTATGGGTTAGGGTTATGGTTAGAGTTAGTGTTAGGGTTAGGGCTCGGTTTAGGGTACGGGTTAGGATTAGGGTACGCGCTAGGGTTAGGGTAGGGGTTAGGATTAGGGTACGCGTTAGGGTGAGGGTAGTTAATAAACCTATAACACTCTCTAGATACCCCTTAGCACATAAAGTAATATTATTTGGGGGTCCAGCCATGGAGAAGTGTTTAGACACGAGGAGAAGATAAGGAACACACCCATTATCAAGAAATCACATTAGGATTCTCTTTTTAACATGTTCCTTAAAACAGTAGTGCTTAGGAAATCTATTGGAGGCAGAAGCCGTCAAGGGTAGCTTAGGGTTAGGGTTAGGGTTAGGGTGAGGGTTAGGGTACGGCTTAGGGTACGGGTTCGGGGAGGGTTTCGGGTAGGGCGTAGGGTATGGGTTAGGGTTAGGGTTAGGGTTAGTGTTAGGGTTAGGGCTCGGTTTAGGGTACGGGTTAGGATTAGGGTACTCGTTAGGGTTAGGGTAGCGGTTAGGGTTAGGGTACGCGTTAGGGTGAGGGTAGTTATTAAACCTATCACACTCTCTAGATACCGCTTAGCACATAAAGGAATATTATTTGGGGGTCCAGCCATGGAGAAGAGTTTAGACACGAGGAGAAGATAAGGAACACACCCATTATCAAGAAATCACATTAGGATTCTCTTTTTAACCTGTTCCTTAAAACACTAGTGCTTAGGAAATCTATTGGAGGCAGAAGCCGTCAAGGGTAGCTTAGGGTTAGGGTTAGGGTTAGGGTGAGGGTTAGGGTACGGTTTAGGGTACGGGTTCAGGGAGGGGTTCGGGTAGGGCGTAGGGTATGGGTTAGGGTTAGGGTTAGAGTTAGTGTTATGGTTAGGGCTCGGTTTAGGGTACGGGTTAGGATTAGGGTACGTGCTAGGGTTAGGGTAGGGGTTAGGGTTAGGGTACGCGTTAGGGTGAGGGTAGTTATTAAACCTATCACACTCTCTAGATACCCCTTAGCACATAAAGTAATATTAGTTGGGGGTCCAGCCATGGAGAAGAGTTTAGACACGAGGAGAAGATAAGGAACACACCCATTATCAAGAAATCACATTAGGATTCTCTTTTTAACATGTTCCTTAAAACACTAGTGCTTAGGAAATCTATTGGAGGCAGAAGCCGTCAAGGGTAGCTTAGGGTTAGGGTTAGGGTTAGGGTGAGGGTTAGGGTACGGCTTAGGGTACGGGTTTGGGGAGGGGTTCGTGTAGGGCGTAGGGTATGGGTTAGGGTTAGGGTTAGGGCTCGGTTTAGGGTACAGGTTAGGATTAGGGTACGCGTTAGGGTTAGGGTAGGGGTTAGGGTTAGTGTATGCATTCGGGTGAGGGTAGTTATTAAACCTATCCCACTCTCTAGATACCCCTTAGCACGTACAGGAATATTATTGGGGGTCCAGCCATGGAGAAGAGTTTAGACACTAGGAGAAGATAAGGAACACACCCATTATCAAGAAATCACATTAGGATTCTCTTTTTAACCTGTTTCTTAAAACACTAGTGCTTAGGAAATCTATTGGAGGCAGAAGCAGTCAAGGGTAGCTTAGGGTTAGGGTTAGGGTTAGGGTGAGGGTTAGGGTATGGCTTAGGGTACGGGTTCGGGGAGGGGTTCGGGTAGGGCGTAGGCTATGGGTTAGGGTTAGGGTTAGGGTTAGTGTTAGGGTTAGGGCTCGGTTTAGGGTACGGGTTAGGATTAGGGTATGCGTTAGGGTTAGGGTAGGGGTTAGGGTTAGGATACGCTTTAGGGTGAGGGTAGTTATTAAACCTATCCCACTCTCTAGATACCCCTTAGCACGTAAAGGAATATTATTTGTGGGTCCAGCCATGGAGAAGGGTTTAGACACTAGGAGAAGATAAGGAACACACCCATTATCAAGAAATCACAATATGATTCTCTTTTTAAACTGTTCCTTAAAACACTAGTGCTTAGGAAATCTATTGGAGGCAGAAGCAGTCAAGGGTAGCTTAGGGTTAGGGTTAGGGTTAGGGTGAGGGTTAGGGTACGGCTTAGGGTACGGGTTCGGGGAGGGTTTCGGGTAGGGCGTAGGGTATGGGTTAGGGTTAGGGTTAGGGTTAGTGTTAGGGTTAGGGCTCGGTTTAGGGTACGGGTTAGGATTAGGGTACTCGTTAGGGTTAGGGTAGCGGTTAGGGTTAGGGTACGCGTTAGGGTGAGGGTAGTTATTAAACCTATCACACTCTCTAGATACCCCTTAGCACATAAAGGAATATTATTTGGGGGTCCAGCCATGGAGAAGAGTTTAGACACGAGGAGAAGATAAGGAACACACCCATTATCACGAAATCACATTAGGATTCTCTTTTTAACCTGTTCCTTAAAACACTAGTGCTTAGGAAATCTATTGGAGGCAGAAGCAGTCAAGGGTAGCTTAGGGTTAGGGTTAGGGTTAGGGTGAGGGTTAGGGTACGGGTTCGGGGAGGGGTTCGGGTAGGCCGTAGGGTATGGGTTAGGGTTAGGGTTAGGGTTAGTTTTAGGGTTAGGGCTCGGTTTAGGGTACAGGTTAGGATTAGGGTACGCGTTAGGGTTAGGGTAGGGGTTAGGGTTAGTGTACGCGTTCCGGTGAGGGTAGTTATTAAACCTATCCCACTCTCTAGATACCCCTTAGCACGTACAGGAATATTATTGGGGGTCCAGCCATGGAGAAGAGTTTAGACACTAGGAGAAGATAAGGAACACACCCATTATCAAGAAATCACTTTAGGATTCTCTTTTTAACCTGTTCCTTAAAACACTAGTGCTTAGGAAATCTATTGGAGTCAGAAGCAGTCAAGGGTAGCTTAGGGTTAGGGTTAGGGTTAGGGTGAGGGTTAGGGTATGTCTTAGGGTACGGGTTCGGGGAGGGGTTCGGGTAGGGCGTAGGGTATGGGTTAGTGTTAGGTTTAGGGCTAGTGTTAGGGTTAGGGCTCGGTTTAGGGTACAGGTTAGGATTAGGGTACGCGTTAGGGTTAGGGTAGGGGTTAGGGTTAGTGTACACGTTAGGGTGAGGGTAGTTATTAAACCTATCCCACTCTCTAGATACCCCTTAGCACGTACAGGAATATTATTGGGGGTCCAGCCATGGAGAAGAGTTTAGACACTAAGAGAAGATAAGGAACACACCCATTATCAAGAAAACACATTAGGATTATATTTTAACCTGTTCCTTAAAACACTAGTGCTTAGGAAATCTATTGGAGGCAGAAGCAGTCAAGGGTAGCTTAGGGTTAGGGTTAGGGTTAGGGTGAGGGTTAGGGTATGGCTTAGGGTACGGGTTCGGGGAGGGGTTCGGGTAGGGCGTAGGGTATGGGTTAGGGTTAGGGTTAGGGTTAGTGTTAGGGTTAGGGCTCGGTTTAGGGTACGGGTTAGGATTAGGGTACGCGTTAGGGTTAGGGTAGGGGTTAGGGTTAGGGTACGCGTTAGGGTGAGGGTAGTTATTAAACCTATCCCACTCTCTAGATACCCCTTAGCACGTAAAGGAATATTATTTGGGGGTCCAGCCATGGAGAAGAGTTTAGACACGAGGAGAAGATAAGGAACACACCCATTATCACGAAATCACATTAGGATTCTCTTTTTAACCTGTTCCTTAAAACACTACTGCTTAGGAAATCTATTGGAGGCAGAAGCAGTCAAGGGTAGCTTAGGGTTAGGGTTAGGGTTAGGGTGAGGGTTAGGGTACGGCTTAGGGTACGGGTTCGGGGAGGGGTTCGGGTAGGGCGTAGGGTATGGGTTAGGGTTAGTGTTAGGGTTAGTGTTAGGGTTAGGGCTCGGTTTAGGGTACGGGTTAGGATTAGGGTACGCGTTAGGGTTAGGGCAGGGGTTAGGTTTAGGGTACGCGTTAGGGTGGGGGTAGTTATTAAACCTATCACACTCTCTAGATACCCCTTAGCACGTAAAGGAATATTATTTGGGGGTCCAGCCATGGAGAAGAGTTTAGACACGAGGAGAAGATAAGGAACACACCCATTATCAAGAAATCACATTAGGATTCTCTTTTTAACCTGTTCCTTAAAACACTAGTGCTTAGGAAATCTATTGGAGGCAGAAGCAGTCAAGGGTAGCTTAGGGTTAGGGTTAGGGTTAGGGTGAGGGTTAGGGTACGGCTTAGGGTACGGGTTCGGGGAGGGGTTCGGGTAGGCCGTAGGGTATGGGTTAGGGTTAGGGTTAGGGTTAGTTTTAGGGTTAGGGCTCGGTTTAGGGTACGGGTTAGGATTAGGGTACGCGTTAGTGTTAGGGTAGTGGTTAGAGTTAGGGTACGCTTTAGGGTGAGGGTAGTTATTAAACCTATCCCACTCTCTAGATACCCCTTAGCACGTACAGGAATATTATTGGGGGTCCAGCCATGGAGAAGAGTTTAGACACTAGGAGAAGATAAGGAACACTCCCATTATCACGAAATCACATTAGGATTCTCTTTTTAACCTGTTCCTTAAAACACTAGTGCTTAGGAAATCTATTGGAGGCAGAAGCCGTCAAGGGTAGCTTAGGGTTAGGGTTAGGGTTAGGGTGAGGGTTAGGGTACGGTTTAGGGTATGGGTTCAGGGAGGGGTTCGGGTAGGGCGTAGGGTATGGGTTAGGGTTATGGTTAGAGTTAGTGTTAGGGTTAGGGCTCGGTTTAGGGTACGGGTTAGGATTAGGGTACGCGCTAGGGTTAGGGTAGGGGTTAGGATTAGGGTACGCGTTAGGGTGAGGGTAGTTATTAAACCTATAACACTCTCTAGATACCCCTTAGCACATAAAGGAATATTATTTGGGGGTCCAGCCATGGAGAAGAGTTTAGACACGAGGAGAAGATAAGGAACACACCCATTATCAAGAAATCACATTAGGATTCTCTTTTTAACATGTTCCTTAAAACACTAGTGCTTAGGAAATCTATTGGAGGCAGAAGCCGTCAAGGGTAGCTTAGGGTTAGGGTTAGGGTTAGGGTGAGGGTTAGGGTACGGCTTAGGGTACGGGTTCGGGGAGGGGTTCGGGTAGGGCGTAGGGTATGGGTTAGGGTTAGGGTTAGGGCTCGGTTTAGGGTACAGGTTAGGATTAGGGTACGCGTTAGGGTTAGGGTAGGGGTTAGGGTTAGTGTACGCGTTCGGGTGAGGGTAGTTATTAAACCTATCCCACTCTCTAGATACCCCTTAGCACGTACAGGAATATTATTGGGGGTCCAGCCATGGAGAAGAGTTTAGACACTAAGAGAAGATAAGGAACACACCCATTATCAAGAAAACACATTAGGATTCTATTTTAACCTGTTCCTTAAAACACTAGTGCTTAGGAAATCTATTGGAGGCAGAAGCAGTCAAGGGTAGCTTAGGGTTAGGGTTAGGGTTAGGGTGAGGGTTAGGGTATGGCTTAGGGTACGGGTTCGGGGAGGGGTTCGGGTAGGGCGTAGGGTATGGGTTAGGGTTAAGGTTAGGGTTAGTGTTAGGGTTGGGCTCGGTTTAGGGTACGGGTTAGGATTAGGGTACGCGTTAGGGTTAGGGTAGGGGTTAGGGTTAGGGTACGCGTTAGGGTGAGGGTAGTTATTAAACCTATCCCACTCTCTAGATACCCCTTAGCACGTAAAGGAATATTATTTGGGGGTCCAGACATGGAGAAGAGTGTAGACACTAGAGAAGATAAGGAACACACCCATTATCACGAAATCACATTAGGATTCTCTTTTTAACCTGTTCCTTAAAACACTAGTGCTTAGGAAATCTATTGGAGGCAGAAGCAGTCAAGGGTAGCTTAGGGTTAGGGTTAGGGTTAGGGTGAGGGTTAGGGTACGGCTTAGGGTACGGGTTCGGGGAGGGGTTCGGGTAGGGCGTAGGGTATGGGTTAGGGTTAGGGTTAGGGTTAGTGTTAGGGTTAGGGCTCGGTTTAGGGTACGGGTTAGGATTAGGGTACGCGTTAGTGTTAGGGTAGGTGTTAGGGTTAGGGTACGCGATAGGGTGAGGTTAGTTATTAAACCTATCCCACTCTCTAGATACCCCTTAGTACGTAAAGGAATATTATTTGGGGGTCCAGCCATGGAGAAGAGTTTAGACACTAGGAGAAGATAAGGAACACACCCATTATCAAGAAATCACATTAGGATTCTCTTTTTAACCTGTTCCTTAAAACACTAGTGCTTAGGAAATCTATTGGAGGCAGAAGCAGTCAAGGGTAGCTTAGGGTTAGGGTTAGGGTTAGGGTGAGGGTTAGGGTATGGCTTAGGGTACGGGTTCGGGGAGGGGTTCGGGTAGGGCGTAGGGTATGGGTTAGGGTTAGGGTTAGGGTTAGTGTTAGGGTTAGGGCTCGGTTTAGGGTACGGGTTAGGATTAGGGTTCGCGTTAGGGTTAGGGTAGGGGTTAGGGTTAGGGTACGCGTTAGGGTGGGCGTAGTTATTAAACCTATCACACTCTCTAGATACCCCTTAGCACGTAAAGGTCTATTATTTGGGGGTCCAGCCATGGAGAAGAGTTTAGACAGGAGGAGAAGATAAGGAACACACCCATTATCAAGAAATCACAATGTGATTCTCTTTTTAAACTGTTCCTTAAAACACTAGTGCTTAGGAAATCTATTGGAGGCAGAAGCAGTCAAGGGTAGCTTAGGGTTAGGGTTAGGGTTAGGGTGAGGGTTAGGGTACTGCTTAGGATACGGGTTCGGGGAGGGGTTCGGGTAGGGCGTAGGGTATGGGTTAGTGTTAGGGTTAGGGCTAGTGTTAGGGTTAGGGCTCGGTTTAGGGTACGGGTTAGGATTAGGGTATGCGTTAGGGTTAGGGTAGGGGTTAGGGTTAGGATACGCGTTAGGGTGAGGGAAGTTATTAAACCTATCCCACTCTCTAGATACACCTTAGCACGAAAAAGAATATTATTTGGGGGTCCAGCCATGGAGAAGAGTTTAGACACAAGGAGAAGATAAGGAACACACCCATTATCAAGAAATCACATTAGGATTCTCTTTTTAACATGTTCCTTAAAACACTAGTGCTTAGGAAATCTATTGGAGGCAGAAGCCGTCAAGGGTAGCTTAGGGTTAGGGTTAGGGTTAGGGTGAGGGTTAGGGTACGGTTTAGGGTACGGGTTCAGGGAGGGGTTCGGGTAGGGCGTAGGGTATGGGTTAGGGTTAGGGTTAGAGTTAGTGTTAGGGTTAGGGCTCGGTTTAGGGTACGGGTTAGGATTAGGGTACGCGCTAGGGTTAGGGTAGGGGTTAGGGTTAGGGTACGCTTTAGGGTGAGGGTAGTTATTAAACCTATCCCACTCTCTAGATACCCCTTAGCACGTAAAGGAATATTATTTGGGGGTCCAGCCATGGAGAAGAGTTTAGACACTAGGAGAAGATAAGGAACACACGCATTATCAAGAAATCACCATATGATTCTCTTTTTAAACTTTTCCTTAAAACACTAGTGCTTAGGAAATCTATTGGAGGCAGAAGCAGTCAAGGGTAGCTTAGGGTTAGGGTTAGGGTTAGGGTGAGGGTTAGGGTACGGCTTAGGGTACGGGTTCGGGGAGGGGTTCGGATAGGGCGTAGGCTATGGGTTAGGGTTAGTGTTAGGGTTAGTGTTAGGGTTAGGGCTCGGTTTAGGGTACGGGTTAGGATTAGGGTACGCGTTAGGGTTAGGGTAGGGGTTAGGGTTAGGGTATGCGATAGGGTGAGGTTAGTTATTAAACCTATCCCACTCTCTAGATACCCCTTAGCACGTAAAGGAATATTATTTGGGGGTCCAGCCATGGAGAAGAGTTTAGACACTAGGAGAAGATAAGGAACACACCCATTATCAAGAAATCACATTAGGATTCTCTTTTTAACCTGTTCCTTAAAACACTAGTGCTTAGGAAATCTATTGGAGGCAGAAGCCGTCAAGGGTAGCTTAGGGTTAGGGTTAGGGTTAGGGTGAGGGTTAGGGTACGGCTTACGATACGGGTTCGGGGAGGGGTTCGGGTAGGGTGTAGGGTATGGGTTAGGGTTAGGGTTAGGGCTAGTGTTAGGGTTAGGGCTCGGTTTAGGGTACGGGTTAGGATTAGGGTATGCGTTAGGGTTAGGGTAGGGGTTAGGGTTAGGATACGCTTTAGGGTGAGGGTAGTTATTAAACCTATCCCACTCTCTAGATACCCCTTAGCACGTAAAGGAATATTATTTGTGGGTCCAGCCATGGAGAAGGGTTTAGACACTAGGAGAAGATAAGGAACACACCCATTATCAGGAAATCACAATATGATTCTCTTTTTAAACTGTTCCTTAAAACACTAGTGCTTAGGAAATCTATTGGAGGCAGAAGCAGTCAAGGGTAGCTTAGGGTTAGGGTTAGGGTTAGGGTGAGGGTTAGGGTACGGCTTAGGGTACGGGTTCGGGGAGGGTTTCGGGTAGGGCGTAGGGTATGGGTTAGGGTTAGGGTTAGGGTTAGTGTTAGGGTTAGGGCTCGGTTTAGGGTACGGGTTAGGATTAGGGTACTCGTTAGGGTTAGGGTAGCAGTTAGGGTTAGGGTACGCGTTAGGGTGAGGGTAGTTATTAAACCTATCACACTCTCTAGATACCCCTTAGCACATAAAGGAATATTATTTGGGGGTCCAGCCATGGAGAAGAGTTTAGACACGAGGAGAAGATAAGGAACACACCCATTATCAAGAAATCACATTAGGATTCTCTTTTTAACCTGTTCCTTAAAACACTAGTGCTTAGGAAATCTATTGGAGGCAGAAGCCGTCAAGGGTAGCTTAGGGTTAGGGTTAGGGTTAGGGTGAGGGTTAGGGTACGGTTTAGGGTACGGGTTCAGGGAGGGGTTCGGGTAGGGCGTAGGGTATGGGTTAGGGTTAGGGTTAGAGTTAGTGTTATGGTTAGGGCTCGGTTTAGGGTACGGGTTAGGATTAGGGTACGTGCTAGGGTTAGAGTAGGGGTTAGGGTTAGGGTACGCGTTAGGGTGAGGGTAGTTATTAAACCTATCACACTCTCTAGATACCCCTTAGCACATAAAGGAATATTATTTGGGGGTCCAGCCATGGAGAAGAGTTTAGACACGAGGAGAAGATAAGGAACACACCCATTATCAAGAAATCACATTAGGATTCTCTTTTTAACATGTTCCTTAAAACACTAGTGCTTAGGAAATCTATTGGAGGCAGAAGCCGTCAAGGGTAGCTTAGGGTTAGGGTTAGGGTTAGGGTGAGGGTTAGGGTACGGTTTAGGGTACGGGTTCAGGGAGGGGTTCGGGTAGGGCGTAGGGTATGGGTTAGGGTTAGGGTTAGAGTTAGTGTTAGGGTTAGGGCTCGGTTTAGGGTACGGGTTAGGATTAGGGTACGCGCTAGGGTTAGGGTAGGGGTTAGGGTTAGGGTACGCGTTAGGGTGAGGGTAGTTATTAAACCTATCCCACTCTCTAGATACCCCTTAGCACGTAAAGGAATATTATTTGGGGGTCCAGCCATGGAGAAGAGTTTAGACACTAGGAGAAGATAAGGAACACACGCATTATCAAGAAATCACCATATGATTCTCTTTTTAAACTGTTCCTTAAAACACTAGTGCTTAGGAAATCTATTGGAGGCAGAAGCAGTCAAGGGTAGCTTAGGGTTAGGGTTAGGGTTAGGGTGAGGGTTAGGGTACGGCTTAGGGTACGGGTTCGGGGAGGGGTTCGGATAGGGCGTAGGCTATGGGTTAGGGTTAGTGTTAGGGTTAGTGTTAGGGTTAGGGCTCGGTTTAGGGTACGGGTTAGGATTAGGGTACGCGTTAGGGTTAGGGTAGGGGTTAGGGTTAGGGTATGCGATAGGGTGAGGTTAGTTATTAAACCTATCCCACTCTCTAGATACCCCTTAGCACGTAAAGGAATATTATTTGGGGGTCCAGCCATGGAGAAGAGTTTAGACACTAGGAGAAGATAAGGAACACACCCATTATCAAGAAATCACATTAGGATTCTCTTTTTAACCTGTTCCTTAAAACACTAGTGCTTAGGAAATCTATTGGAGGCAGAAGCAGTCAAGGGTAGCTTAGGGTTAGGGTTAGGGTTAGGGTGAGGGTTAGGGTACGGCTTACGATACGGGTTCGGGGAGGGGTTCGGGTAGGGTGTAGGGTATGGGTTAGGGTTAGGGTTAGGGCTAGTGTTAGGGTTAGGGCTCGGTTTAGGGTACGGGTTAGGATTAGGGTATGCGTTAGGGTTAGGGTAGGGGTTAGGGTTAGGATACGCTTTAGGGTGAGGGTAGTTATTAAACCTATCCCACTCTCTAGATACCCCTTAGCACGTAAAGGAATATTATTTGTGGGTCCAGCCATGGAGAAGGGTTTAGACACTAGGAGAAGATAAGGAACACACCCATTATCAAGAAATCACAATATGATTCTCTTTTTAAACTGTTCCTTAAAACACTAGTGCTTAGGAAATCTATTGGAGGCAGAAGCAGTCAAGGGTAGCTTAGGGTTAGGGTTAGGGTTAGGGTGAGGGTTAGGGTACGGCTTAGGGTACGGGTTCGGGGAGGGTTTCGGGTAGGGCGTAGGGTATGGGTTAGGGTTAGGGTTAGGGTTAGTGTTAGGGTTAGGGCTCGGTATAGGGTACGGGTTAGGATTAGGGTACTCGTTAGGGTTAGGGTAGCAGTTAGGGTTAGGGTACGCGTTAGGGTGAGGGTAGTTATTAAACCTATCACACTCTCTAGATACCCCTTAGCACATAAAGGAATATTATTTGGGGGTCCAGCCATGGAGAAGAGTTTAGACACGAGGAGAAGATAAGGAACACACCCATTATCAAGAAATCACATTAGGATTCTCTTTTTAACCTGTTCCTTAAAACACTAGTGCTTAGGAAATCTATTGGAGGCAGAAGCCGTCAAGGGTAGCTTAGGGTTAGGGTTAGGGTTAGGGTGAGGGTTAGGGTACGGTTTAGGGTACGGGTTCAGGGAGGGGTTCGGGTAGGGCGTAGGGTATGGGTTAGGGTTAGGGTTAGAGTTAGTGTTATGGTTAGGGCTCGGTTTAGGGTACGGGTTAGGATTAGGGTACGTGCTAGGGTTAGAGTAGGTGTTAGGGTTAGGGTACGCGTTAGGGTGAGGGTAGTTATTAAACCTATCACACTCTCTAGATACCCCTTAGCACATAAAGGAATATTATTTGAGGGTCCAGCCATGGAGAAGAGTTTAGACACGAGGAGAAGATAAGGAACACACCCATTATCAAGAAATCACATTAGGATTCTCTTTTTAACATGTTCCTTAAAACACTAGTGCTTAGGAAATCTATTGGAGGCAGAAGCCGTCAAGGGTAGCTTAGGGTTAGGGTTAGGGTTAGGGTGAGGGTTAGGGTACGGCTTAGGGTACGGGTTCGGGGAGGGGTTCGTGTAGGGCGTAGGGTATGGGTTAGGGTTAGGGTTAGGGCTCGGTTTAGGGTACAGGTTAGGATTAGGGTACGCGTTAGGGTTAGGGTAGGGGTTAGGGTTAGGGTACGCGTTAGGGTGAGGGTAGTTATTAAACCTATCCCACTCTCTAGATACCCCTTAGCACGTAAAGGAATATTATTTTGGGGTCCAGCCATGGAGAAGAGTTTAGACACGAGGAGAAGATAAGGAACACACCCATTATCAAGAAATCACATTAGGATTCTCTTTTTAACCTGTTCCTTAAAACACTAGTGCTTAGCAAATCTATTGGAGGCAGAAGCCGTCAAGGGTAGCTTAGGGTTAGGGTTAGGGTTAGGGTGAGGGTTAGGGTACGGTTTAGGGTATGGGTTCAGGGAGGGGTTCGGGTAGGGCGTAGGGTATGGGTTAGGGTTATGGTTAGAGTTAGTGTTAGGGTTAGGGCTCGGTTTAGGGTACGGGTTAGGATTAGGGTACGCGCTAGGGTTAGGGTAGGGGTTAGGATTAGGGTACGCGTTAGGGTGAGGGTAGTTATTAAACCTATAACAGTCTCTAGATACCCCTTAGCACATAAAGGAATATTATTTGGGGGTCCAGCCATGGAGAAGAGTTTAGACAAGAGGAGAAGATAAGGAACACACCCATTATCAAGAAATCACATTAGGATTCTCTTTTTAACATGTTCCTTAAAACACTAGTGCTTAGGAAATCTATTGGAGGCAGAAGCCGTCAAGGGTAGCTTAGGGTTAGGGTGAGGGTTAGGGTACGGCTTAGGGTACGGGTTCGGGGAGGGTTTCGGGTAGGGCGTAGGGTATGGGTTAGGGTTAGGGTTAGGGTTAGTGTTAGGGTTAGGGCTCGGTTTAGGGTACGGGTTAGGATTAGGGTACTCGTTAGGGTTAGGGTAGCAGTTAGGGTTAGGGTACGCGTTAGGGTTAGGGTAGTTATTAAACCTATCACACTCTCTAGATACCCCTTAGCACATAAAGGAATATTATTTGGGGGTCCAGCCATGGAGAAGAGTTTAGACACGAGGAGAAGATAAGGAACACACCCATTATCAAGAAATCACATTAGGATTCTCTTTTTAACCTGTTCCTTAAAACACTAGTGCTTAGGAAATCTATTGGAGGCAGAAGCCGTCAAGGGTAGCTTAGGGTTAGGGTTAGGGTTAGGGTGAGGGTTAGGGTACGGTTTAGGGTACGGGTTCAGGGAGGGGTTCGGGTAGGGCGTAGGGTATGGGTTAGGGTTAGGGTTAGAGTTAGTGTTATGGTTAGGGCTCGGTTTAGGGTACGGGTTAGGATTAGGGTACGTGCTAGGGTTAGGGTAGGGGTTAGGGTTAGGGTATGCGTTAGGGTGAGGGTTGTTATTAAACCTATCACACTCTCTAGATACCCCTTAGCACATAAAGGAATATTATTTGGGGGTCCAGCCATGGAGAAGAGTTTAGACACGAGGAGAAGATAAGGAACACACCCATTATCAAGAAATCACATTAGGATTCTCTTTTTAACATGTTCCTTAAAACACTAGTGCTTAGGAAATCTATTGGAGGCAGAAGCCGTCAAGGGTAGCTTAGGGTTAGGGTTAGGGTTAGGGTGAGGGTTAGGGTACGGCTTAGGGTACGGGTTCGGGGAGGGGTTCGTGTAGGGCGTAGGGTATGGGTTAGGGTTAGGGTTAGGGCTCGGTTTAGGGTACAGGTTAGGATTAGGGTATGCGTTAGGGTTAGGGTAGGGGTTAGGGTTAGTGTACGCGTTCGGGTGAGGGTAGTTATTAAACCTATCCCACTCTCTAGATACCCCTTAGCACGTACAGGAATATTATTGGGGGTCCAGCCATGGAGAAGAGTTTAGACACTAGGAGAAGATAAGGAACACACCCATTATCAAGAAATCACATTAGGATTCTCTTTTTAACCTGTTCCTTAAAACACTAGTGCTTAGGAAATCTATTGGAGGCAGAAGCAGTCAAGGGTAGCTTAGGGTTAGGGTTAGGGTTAGGGTGAGGGTTAGGGTATGGCTTAGGGTACGGGTTCGGGGAGGGGTTCGGGTAGGGCGTAGGGTATGGGTTAGGGTTAGGGTTAGGGTTAGTGTTAGGGTTAGGGCTCGGTTTAGGGTACGGGTTAGGATTAGGGTACGCGTTAGGGTTAGGGCAGGGGTTAGGTTTAGGGTACGCGTTAGGGTGGGGGTAGTTATTAAACCTATCACACTCTCTAGATACCCCTTAGCACGTAAAGGAATATTATTTGGGGGTCCAGCCATGGAGAAGAGTTTAGACACGAGGAGAAGATAAGGAACACACCCATTATCAAGAAATCACATTAGGATTCTCTTTTTAACCTGTTCCTTAAAACACTAGTGCTTAGGAAATCTATTGGAGGCAGAAGCAGTCAAGGGTAGCTTAGGGTTAGGGTTAGGGTTAGGGTGAGGGTTAGGGTACGGCTTAGGGTACGGGTTCGGGGAGGGGTTCGGGTAGGCCGTAGGGTATGGGTTAGGGTTAGGGTTAGGGTTAGTTTTAGGGTTAGGGCTCGGTTTAGGGTACGGGTTAGGATTAGGGTATGCGTTAGTGTTAGGGTAGTGGTTAGAGTTAGGGTACGCTTTAGGGTGAGGGTAGTTATTAAACCTATCCCACTCTCTAGATACCCCTTAGCACGTACAGCAATATTATTGGGGGTCCAGCCATGGAGAAGAGTTTAGACACTAGGAGAAGATAAGGAACACTCCCATTATCACGAAATCACATTAGGATTCTCTTTTTAACATGTTCCTTAAAACACTAGTGCTTAGGAAATCTATTGGAGGCAGAAGCCGTCAAGGGTAGCTTAGGGTTAGGGTGAGGGTTAGGGTACGGCTTAGGGTACGGGTTCGGGGAGGGTTTCAGGTAGGGCGTAGGGTATGGGTTAGGGTTAGGGTTAGGGTTAGTGTTAGGGTTAGGGCTCGGTTTAGGGTACGGGTTAGGATTAGGGTACTCGTTAGGGTTAGGGTAGCGGTTAAGGTTAGGGTACGCGTTAGGGTGAGGGTAGTTATTAAACCTATCACACTCTCTAGATACCCCTTAGCACATAAAGGAATATTATTTGGGGGTCCAGCCATGGAGAAGAGTTTAGACACGAGGAGAAGATAAGGAACACACCCATTATCAAGAAATCACATTAGGATTCTCTTTTTAACCTGTTCCTTAAAACACTAGTGCTTAGGAAATCTATTGGAGGCAGAAGCCGTCAAGGGTAGCTTAGGGTTAGGGTTAGGGTTAGGGTGAGGGTTAGGGTACGGTTTAGGGTACGGGTTCAGGGAGGGGTTCGGGTAGGGCGTAGGGTATGGGTTAGGGTTAGGGTTAGAGTTAGTGTTATGGTTAGGGCTCGGTTTAGGGTACGGGTTAGGATTAGGGTACGTGCTAGGGTTAGGGTAGGGGTTAGGGTTAGGGTACGCGTTAGGGTGAGGGTAGTTATTAAACCTATCACACTCTCTAGATACCCCTTAGCACATAAAGGAATATTATTTGGGGGTCCAGCCATGGAGAAGAGTTTAGACACGAGGAGAAGATAAGGAACACACCCATTATCAAGAAATCACATTAGGATTCTCTTTTTAACATGTTCCTTAAAACACTAGTGCTTAGGAAATCTATTGGAGGCAGAAGCCGTCAAGGGTAGCTTAGGGTTAGGGTTAGGGTTAGGGTGAGGGTTAGGGTACGGCTTAGGGTACGGGTTCGGGGAGGGGTTCGTGTAGGGCGTAGGGTATGGGTTAGGGTTAGGGTTAGGGCTCGGTTTAGGGTACAGGTTAGGATTAGGGTACGCGTTAGGGTTAGGGTAGGGGTTAGGGTTAGTGTACGCGTTCGGGTGAGGGTAGTTATTAAACCTATCCCACTCTCTAGATACCCCTTAGCACGTACAGGAATATTATTGGGGGTCCAGCCATGGAGAAGAGTTTAGACACTAGGAGAAGATAAGGAACACACCCATTATCAAGAAATCACATTAGGATTCTCTTTTTAACCTGTTCCTTAAAACACTAGTGCTTAGGAAATCTATTGGAGGCAGAAGCAGTCAAGGGTAGCTTAGGGTTAGCGTTAGGGTTAGGGTGAGGGTTAGGGTATGGCTTAGGGTACGGGTTCGGGGAAGGGTTCGGGTAGGGCGTAGGGTATGGGTTAGGGTTAGGGTTAGGGTTAGTGTTAGGGTTAGGGCTCGGTTTAGGGTACGGGTTAGGATTAGGGTACGCGTTAGGGTTAGGGCAGGGGTTAGGTTTAGGGTACGCGTTTGGGTGGGGGTAGTTATTAAACCTATCACACTCTCTAGATACCCCTTAGCACGTAAAGGAATATTATTTGGGGGTCCAGCCATGGAGAAGAGTTTAGACACGAGGAGAAGATAAGGAACACACCCATTATCAAGAAATCACATTAGGATTCTCTTTTTAACCTGTTCCTTAAAACACTAGTGCTTAGGAAATCTATTGGAGGCAGAAGCAGTCAAGGGTAGCTTAGGGTTAGGGTTAGGGTTAGGGTGAGGGTTAGGGTACGGCTTAGGGTACGGGTTCGGGGAGGGGTTCGGGTAGGCCGTAGGGTATGGGTTAGGGTTAGGGTTAGGGTTAGTTTTAGGGTTAGGGCTCGGTTTAGGGTACGGTTTAGGATTAGGGTACGCGTTAGTGTTAGGGTAGTGGTTAGAGTTAGGGTACGCTTTAGGGTGAGGGTAGTTATTAAACCTATCCCACTCTCTAGATACCCCTTAGCACGTACAGGAATATTATTGGGGGTCCAGCCATGGAGAAGAGTTTAGACACTAGGAGAAGATAAGGAACACTCCCATTATCACGAAATCACATTAGGATTCTCTTTTTAACCTGTTCCTTAAAACACTAGTGCTTAGGAAATCTATTGGAGGCAGAAGCCGTCAAGGGTAGCTTAGGGTTAGGGTTAGGGTTAGGGTGAGGGTTAGGGTACGGTTTAGGGTATGGGTTCAGGGAGGGGTTCGGGTAGGGCGTAGGGTATGGGTTAGGGTTATGGTTAGAGTTAGTGTTAGGGTTAGGGCTCGGTTTAGGGTACGGGTTAGGATTAGGGTACGCGCTAGGGTTAGGGTAGGGGTTAGGATTAGGGTACGCGTTAGGGTGAGGGTAGTTATTAAACCTATAACACTCTCTAGATACCCCTTAGCACATAAAGGAATATTATTTGGGGGTCCAGCCATGGAGAAGAGTTTAGACACGAGGAGAAGATAAGGAACACACCCATTATCAAGAAATCACATTAGGATTCTCTTTTTAACATGTTCCTTAAAACACTAGTGCTTAGGAAATCTATTGGAGGCAGAAGCCGTCAAGGGTAGCTTAGGGTTAGGGTTAGGGTTAGGGTGAGGGTTAGGGTACGGCTTAGGGTACGGGTTCGGGGAGGGGTTCGGGTAGGGCGTAGGGTATGGGTTAGGGTTAGGGTTAGGGCTCGGTTTAGGGTACAGGTTAGGATTAGGGTACGCGTTAGGGTTAGGGTAGGGGTTAGGGTTAGTGTACGCGTTTGGGTGAGGGTAGTTATTAAACCTATCCCACTCTCTAGATACCCCTTAGCACGTACAGGAATATTATTGGGGGTCCAGCCATGGAGAAGAGTTTAGACACTAGGAGAAGATAAGGAACACACCCATTATCAAGAAATCACATTAGGATTCTCTTTTTAACCTGTTCCTTAAAACACTAGTGCTTAGGAAATCTATTGGAGGCAGAAGCAGTCAAGGGTAGCTTAGGGTTAGGGTTAGGGTTCGGGTGAGGGTTAGGGTATGGCTTAGGGTACGGGTTCGGGGAGGGGTTCGGGTAGGGCGTAGGGTATGGGTTAGGGTTAGGGTTAGGGTTAGTGTTAGGGTTAGGGCTCGGTTTAGGGTACGGGTTAGGATTAGGGTACGCGTTAGGGTTAGGGTAGGGGTTAGGGTTAGGGTACGCGTTAGGGTGGGGGTAGTTATTAAACCTATCACACTCTCTAGATACCCCTTAGCACGTAAAGGAATATTATTTGGGGGTCCAGACATGGAGAAGAGTTTAGACACTAGGAGAAGATAAGGAACACACCCATTATCACGAAATCACATTAGGATTCTCTTTTTAACCTGTTCCTTAAAACACTAGTGCTTAGGAAATCTATTGGAGGCAGAAGCAGTCAAGGGTAGCTTAGGGTTAGGGTTAGGGTTAGGGTGAGGGTTAGGGTACGGCTTAGGGTATGGGTTCGGGGAGGGGTTCGGGTAGGGCGTAGGGTATGGGTTAGGGTTAGGGTTAGGGCTAGTGTTAGGATTAGGGCTCGGTTTAGGTTACGGGTTAGGATTAGGGTACACGTTAGGGTTCGGGTAGGGGTTAGGGGTAGGGTACGCGTTAGGGTGAGGGTAGTTATTAAACCTATCCCACTCTCTAGATACTCCTTAGCACATAAAGGAATATTATTTGGGGGTCCAGCCATGGAGAAGAGTTTAGACACGAGGAGAAGATAAGGAACACACCCATTATCAAGAAATCACATTAGGATTCTCTTTTTAACCTGTTCCTTAAAACACTAGTGCTTAGGAAATCTATTGGAGGCAGAAGCAGTCAAGGGTAGCTTAGGATTAGGGTTAGGGTTAGGGTGTGGGTTAGGGTATGGCTTAGGGTACGGGTTCGGGGAGGGGTTCGGGTAGGGCGTAGGGTATGGGTTAGGGTTAGGGTTAGGGTTAGTGTTAGGGTTAGGGCTCGGTTTAGGGTACGGGTTAGGATTAGGGTACGCGTTAGGGTTAGGGTAGGGGTTAGGGTTAGGGTACGCGTTAGGGTGGGGGTAGTTATTAAACCTATCACACTCTCTAGATACCCCTTAGCACGTAAAGGAATATTATTTGGGGGTCCAGCCATGGAGAAGAGTTTAGACACTAGGAGAAGATAAGGAACACACCCATTATCACGAAATCACATTAGGATTCTATTTTTAACATGTTCCTTAAAACACTAGTGCTTAGGAAATCTATTGGAGGCAGAAGCCGTCAAGGGTAGCTTAGGGTTAGGGTTAGGGTTAGGGTGAGGGTTAGGGTACGGCTTAGGGTACGGGTTCGGGGAGGGGTTCGTGTAGGGCGTAGGGTATGGGTTAGAGTTAGGGTTAGGGTTAATGTTAGGGTTAGGGCTCGGTTTAGGGTACGGGTTAGGATTAGGGTACGCGTTAGTGTTAGGGTAGGGGTTAGGGTTAGGGTACGCTTTAGGGTGAGGGTAGTTATTAAACCTATCCCACTCTCTAGATACCCCTTAGCACGTAAAGGAATATTATTTGGGCGTCCAGCCATGGAGAAAGGTTTAGACACTAGGAGAAGATAAGGAACACACCCATTATCAAGAAATCACAATATGATTCTCTTTTTAAACTGTTCCTTAAAACACTAGTGGTTAGGAAATCTATTGGAGGCAGAAGCAGTCAAGGGTAGCTTAGGGTTAGGGTTAGGGTTAGGGTGAGGGTTAGGGTACGGCTTAGGGTACGGGTTCGGGGAGGGGTTCGGGTAGGGCGTAGGGTATGGGTTAGGGTTGGGGTTAGGGCTAGTGTTAGGGTTAGGGCTCGGTTTAGGGTACGGGTTAGGATTAGGGTACGCGTTAGGGTTAGGGTAGGGGTTAGGGTTAGGGTACGCATTAGGGTGAGGGTAGTTATTAAACCTATCCCACTCTCTAGATACCCCTTAGCACGTAAAGGAATATTATTTGGGGGTCCAGCCATGGAGAAGAGTTTAGACACGAGGAGAAGATAAGGAACACACCCATTATCACGAAATCACATTAGGATTCTCTTTTTAACCTGTTCCTTAAAACACTTGTGCTTAGGAAATCTATTGGAGGCAGAAGCCGTCAAGGGTAGCTTAGGGTTAGGGTTAGGGTGAGGGTTAGGGTTCGGTTTAGGGTACGGGTTCAGGGAGGGGTTCGGGTAGGGCGTAGGGTATGTGTTAGGGTTAGGGTTAGAGTTAGTGTTAGGGTTAGGGCTCGGTTTAGGGTACGGGTTAGGATTAGGGTACGCGCTAGGGTTAGGGTAGCGGTTAGGGTTAGGGTACGCGTTAGGGTGAGGGTAGTTAATAAACCTATCCCACTCTCTAGATACCCCTTAGCACGTATAGGAATATTATTTGGGGGTCCAGCCATGGAGAAGAGTTTAGACACTAGGAGAAGATAAGGAACACACCCATTATCGAGAAATCACAATATGATTCTCTTTTTAACCAGTTCCTTAAAACACTAGTGCTTAGGAAATCTATTGGAGGCAGAAGCAGTCAAGGGTAGCTTAGGGTTAGGGTTAGGGTTAGGGTGAGGGCTAGGGTATGGCTTAGGGTACGGGTTCGGGGAGGGGTTCGGGTAGGGCGTAGGGTATGGTTTAGGGTTAGGGTTAGGGTTAGTGTTAGGGTTAGGGCTCGGTTTAGGGTACGGGTTAGGATTAGGGTACGTGTTAGTGTTAGGGTAGTGGTTAGGGTTAGGGTAGGCTTTAGGGTGGGGGTAGTTATTAAACCTATCACACTCTCTAGATACCCCTTAGCACGTAAAGGAATATTATTTGGGGGTGCAGCCTTGGAGAAGAGTTTAGACACGAGGAGAATATAAGGAACACACCCATTATCAAGAAATCACATTAGGATTCTCTTTTTAACCTGTTCCTTAAAACACTAGTGCTTAGGAAATCTATTGGAGGCAGAAGCAGTCAATGGTAGCTTAGGGTTAGGGTTAGGGTTAGGGTGAGGGTTAGGGTACGGCTTAGGGTACGGGTTCGGGGAGGGGTTCGGGTAGGGCGTAGGGTATGGGTTAGGGTTAGGGTTAGGGCTAGTGTTAGGGTTAGGGCTCGGTTTAGGGTACGGGTTAGGATTAGGGTATGCGTTAGGGTTAGGGTAGGGGTTAGGGTTAGGATACGCGTTAGGGTGAGGGTAGTTATTAAACCTATCCCACTCTCTAGATACCCCTTAGCACGTAAAGGAATATTATTTGGGGGTCCAGCCATGGAGAAGAGTTTAGATACGAGGAGAAGATAAAGAACACACCCATTATCAAGAAATCACATTAGGATTCTCTTTTTAACCTGTTCCTTAAATCACTAGTGCTTAGGAAATCTATTGGAGGCAGAAGCCGTCAAGGGTAGCTTAGGGTTAGGGTTAGGGTTAGGGTGAGGGTTAGGGTACGGCTTAGGGTACGGGTTCGGGGAGGGGTTCAGGTAGGGCGTAGGGTATGGGTTAGAGTTAGGGTTAGGGTTAGTGTTAGGGTTAGGGCTCGGTTTAGGGTACGGGTTAGGATTAGGGTACGCGTTAGTGTTAGGGTAGGGGTTAGGGTTAGGGTACGCTTTAGGGTGAGGGTAGTTATTAAACCTATCCCACTCTCTAGATACCCCTTAGCACGTAAAGGAATATTATTTGGGCGTCCAGCCATGGAGAAGGGTTTAGACACTAGGAGAAGATAAGGAACACACCCATTATCAAGAAATCACAATATGATTCTCTTTTTAAACTGTTCCTTAAAACACTAGTGGTTAGGAAATCTATTGGAGGCAGAAGCAGTCAAGGGTAGCTTAGGGTTAGGGTGAGGGTTAGGGTACGGCTTAGGGTACGGGTTCGGGGAGGGGTTCGGGTAGGGCGTAGTGTATGGGTTAGGGTTAGGGTTAGGGCTAGTGTTAGGGTTAGGGCTCGGTTTAGGGTACGGGTTAGGATTAGGGTACGCGTTAGGGTTAGGGTAGGGGTTAGGGTTAGGGTACGCGTTAGGGTGAGGGTAGTTATTAAACCTATCCCACTCTCTAGATACCCCTTAGCACGTAAAGGAATATTATTTGGGGGTCCAGCCATGGAGAAGAGTTTAGACACGAGGAGAAGATAAGGAACACACCCATTATCACGAAATCACATTAGGATTCTCTTTTTAACCTGTTCCTTAAAACACTTGTGCTTAGGAAATCTATTGGAGGCAGAAGCCGTCAAGGGTAGCTTAGGGTTAGGGTTAGGGTTAGGGTGAGGGTTAGGGTACGGTTTAGGGTACGGGTTCAGGGAGGGGTTCGGGTAGGGCGTAGGGTATGTGTTAGGGTTAGGGTTAGAGTTAGTGTTAGGGTTAGGGCTCGGTTTAGGGTACGGGTTAGGATTAGGGTACGCGCTAGGGTTAGGGTAGCGGTTAGGGTTAGGGTACGCGTTAGGGTGAGGGTAGTTAATAAACCTATCCCACTCTCTAGATACCCCTTAGCACGTATAGGAATATTATTTGGGGGTCCAGCCATGGAGAAGAGTTTAGACACTAGGAGAAGATAAGGAACACACCCATTATCAAGAAATCACAATATGATTCTCTTTTTAACCTGTTCCTTAAAACACTAGTGCTTAGGAAATCTATTGGAGCCAGAAGCAGTCAAGGGTAGCTTAGGGTTAGGGTTAGGGTTAGGGTGAGGGCTAGGGTATGGCTTAGGGTACGGGTTCGGGGAGGGGTTCGGGTAGGGCGTAGGGTATGGGTTAGGGTTAGGGTTAGGGTTAGTGTTATGGTTAGGGCTCGGTTTAGGGTACGGGTTAGGATTAGGGAACGCGTTAGGGTTAGGGTAGGGGTTAGGGTTAGGGTACGTGTTAGGGTGAGGGTAGTTATTAAACCTATCACACTCTCTAGATACCCCTTAGCACATAAAGGAATATTATTTGGGGGTCCAGCCATGGAGAAGAGTTTAGACACGAGGAGAAGATAAGGAACACACCCATTATCAAGAAATCACATTAGGATTCTCTTTTTAACCTGTTCCTTAAAACACTAGTGCTTAGGAAATCTATTGGAGGCAGAAGCAGTCAAGGGTAGCTTAGGGTTAGGGTTAGGGTTAGGGTGTGGGTTAGGGTATGGCTTAGGGTACGGGTTCGGGGAGGGGTTCGGGTAGGGCGTAGGGTATGGGTTAGGGTTAGGGTTAGGGTTAGTGTTAGGGTTAGGGCTCGGTTTAGGGTACGGGTTAGGATTAGGGTACGCGTTAGGGTTAGGGTAGGGGTTAGGGTTAGGGTACGCGTTAGGGTGGGGGTAGTTATTAAACCTATCACACTCTCTAGATACCCCTTAGCACGTAAAGGAATATTATTTGGGGGTCCAGCCATGGAGAAGAGTTTAGACACTAGGAGAAGATAAGGAACACACCCATTATCACGAAATCACATTAGGATTCTATTTTTAACATGTTCCTTAAAACACTAGTGCTTAGGAAATCTATTGGAGGCAGAAGCCGTCAAGGGTAGCTTAGGGTTAGGGTTAGGGTTAGGGTGAGGGTTAGGGTACGGCTTAGGGTACGGGTTCGGGGAGGGGTTCGTGTAGGGCGTAGGGTATGGGTTAGAGTTAGGGTTAGGGTTAGTGTTAGGGTTAGGGCTCGGTTTAGGGTACGGGTTAGGATTAGGGTACGCGTTAGTGTTAGGGTAGGGGTTAGGGTTAGGGTACGCTTTAGGGTGAGGGTAGTTATTACACCTATCCCACTCTCTAGATACCCCTTAGCACGTAAAGTAATATTATTTGGGCGTCCAGCCATGGAGAAAGGTTTAGACACTAGGAGAAGATAAGGAACACACCCATTATCAAGAAATCACAATATGATTCTCTTTTTAAACTGTTCCTTAAAACACTAGTGGTTAGGAAATCTATTGGAGGCAGAAGCAGTCAAGGGTAGCTTAGGGTTAGGGTTAGGGTTAGGGTGAGGGTTAGGGTACGGCTTAGGGTACGGGTTCGGGGAGGGGTTCGGGTAGGGCGTAGGGTATGGGTTAGGGTTGGGGTTAGGGCTAGTGTTAGGGTTAGGGCTCGGTTTAGGGTACGGGTTAGGATTAGGGTACGCGTTAGGGTTAGGGTAGGGGTTAGGGTTAGGGTACGCGTTAGGGTGAGGGTAGTTATTAAACCTATCCCACTCTCTAGATACCCCTTAGCACGTAAAGGAATATTATTTGGGGGTCCAGCCATGGAGAAGAGTTTAGACACGAGGAGAAGATAAGGAACACACCCATTATCACGAAATCACATTAGGATTCTCTTTTTAACCTGTTCCTTAAAACACTTGTGCTTAGGAAATCTATTGGAGGCAGAAGCCGTCAAGGGTAGCTTAGGGTTAGGGTTAGGGTGAGGGTTAGGGTACGGTTTAGGGTACGGGTTCAGGGAGGGGTTCGGGTAGGGCGTAGGGTATGTGTTAGGGTTAGGGTTAGAGTTAGTGTTAGGGTTAGGGCTCGGTTTAGGTTACGGGTTAGGATTAGGGTACGCGCTAGGGTTAGGGTAGCGGTTAGGGTTAGGGTACGCGTTAGGGTGAGGGTAGTTAATAAACCTATCCCACTCTCTAGATACCCCTTAGCACGTATAGGAATATTATTTGGGGGTCCAGCCATGGAGAAGAGTTTAGACACTAGGAGAAGATAAGGAACACACCCATTATCGAGAAATCACAATATGATTCTCTTTTTAACCAGTTCCTTAAAACACTAGTGCTTAGGAAATCTATTGGAGGCAGAAGCAGTCAAGGGTAGCTTAGGGTTAGGGTTAGGGTTAGGGTGAGGGCTAGGGTATGGCTTAGGGTACGGGTTCGGGGAGGGGTTCGGGTAGGGCGTAGGGTATGGTTTAGGGTTAGGGTTAGGGTTAGTGTTAGGGTTAGGGCTCGGTTTAGGGTACGGGTTAGGATTAGGGTACGCGTTAGTGTTAGGGTAGTGGTTAGGGTTAGGGTAGGCTTTAGGGTGGGGGTAGTTATTAAACCTATCACACTCTCTAGATACCCCTTAGCACGTAAAGGAATATTATTTGGGGGTCCAGCCATGGAGAAGAGTTTAGACACGAGGAGAATATAAGGAACACACCCATTATCAAGAAATCACATTAGGATTCTCTTTTTAACCTGTTCCTTAAAACACTAGTGCTTAGGAAATCTATTGGAGGCAGAAGCAGTCAATGGTAGCTTAGGGTTAGGGTTAGGGTTAGGGTGAGGGTTAGGGTACGGCTTAGGGTACGGGTTCGGGGAGGGGTTCGGGTAGGCCGTAGGGTATGGGTTAGGGTTAGGGTTAGGGCTAGTGTTAGGGTTAGGGCTCGGTTTAGGGTACGGGTTAGGATTAGGGTATGCGTTAGGGTTAGGGTAGGGGTTAGGGTTAGGATACGCGTTAGGGTGAGGGTAGTTATTAAACCTATCCCACTCTCTAGATACCCCTTAGCACGTAAAGGAATATTATTTGGGGGTCCAGCCATGGAGAAGAGTTTAGATACGAGGAGAAGATAAAGAACACACCCATTATCAAGAAATCACATTAGGATTCTCTTTTTAACCTGTTCCTTAAATCACTAGTGCTTAGGAAATCTATTGGAGGCAGAAGCCGTCAAGGGTAGCTTAGGGTTAGGGTTAGGTTTAGGGTGAGGGTTAGGGTACGGCTTAGGGTAGGGGTTCGGGGAGGGGTTCAGGTAGGGCGTAGGGTATGGGTTAGAGTTAGGGTTAGGGTTAGTGTTAGGGTTAGGGCTCGGTTTAGGGTACGGGTTAGGATTAGGGTACGCGTTAGTGTTAGGGTAGGGGTTAGGGTTAGGGTACGCTTTAGGGTGAGGGTAGTTATTAAACCTATCCCACTCTCTAGATACCCCTTAGCACGTAAAGGAATATTATTTGGGCGTCCAGCCATGGAGAAGGGTTTAGACACTAGGAGAAGATAAGGAACACACCCATTATCAAGAAATCACAATATGATTCTCTTTTTAAACTGTTCCTTAAAACACTAGTGGTTAGGAAATCTATTGGAGGCAGAAGCAGTCAAGGGTAGCTTAGGGTTAGGGTGAGGGTTAGGGTACGGCTTAGGGTACGGGTTCGGGGAGGGGTTCGGGTAGGGCGTAGTGTATGGGTTAGGGTTAGGGTTAGGGCTAGTGTTAGGGTTAGGGCTCGGTTTAGGGTACGGGTTAGGATTAGGGTACGCGTTAGGGTTAGGGTAGGGGTTAGGGTTAGGGTACGCGTTAGGGTGAGGGTAGTTATTAAACCTATCCCACTCTCTAGATACCCCTTAGCACGTAAAGGAATATTATTTGGGGGTCCAGCCATGGAGAAGAGTTTAGACACGAGGAGAAGATAAGGAACACACCCATTATCAAGAAATCACATTAGGATTCTCTTTTTAACCTGTTCCTTTAAACACTAGTGCTTAGGAAATCTATTGGAGGCAGAAGCAGTCAAGGGTAGCTTAGGGTTAGGTTTAGGGTTAGGGTGAGGGTTAGGGTACGGCTTAGGGTACGGGTTCGGGGAGGGGTTTGGGTAGGGCGTAGGGTATGGGATAGGGTTAGGGTTAGGGCTAGTGTTAGGGTTAGGGCTCGGTTTAGGGTACGGGTTAGGATTAGGGTACGCGTTAGGGTTAGGGTAGGGGTTAGGGTTAGGGTACGCATTAGGGTGAGGGTAGTTATTAAACCTATCCCACTATCTAGATACCCCTTAGCACGTAAAGGAATATTATTTGGGGGTCCAGCCATGGAGAAGAGTTTAGACACGAGGAGAAGATAAGGAACACACCCATTATCAAGAAATCACATTAGGATTCTCTTTTTAACCTGTTCCTTAAAACACTAGTGCTTAGGAAATCTATTGGAGGCAGAAGCAGTCAAGGGTAGCTTAGGGTTAGGGTTAGGGTTAGGGTGAGGGTTAGGGTACGGCTTAGGGTACGGGTTCGGGGAGGGGTTCGGGTAGGGCGTAGGGTATGGTTTAGGGTTAGGGTTAGGGTTAGTGTTAGGGTTAGGGCTCGGTTTAGGCTACGGGTTAGGATTAGGGTACGCGTTAGTGTTAGGGTAGTGGTTAGGGTTAGGGTACGCTTTAGGGTGAGGGTAGTTATTAAACCTATCCCACTCTCTAGATACCCCTTAGCACGTAAAGGAATATTATTTGGGGGTCTAGCCATGGAGAAGAGTTTAGACACTAGGAGAAGATAAGGAACACACCCATTATCAAAAAATCACAATATGATTCTCTTTTTAAACTGTTCCTTAAAACACTAGTGCTTAGGAAATCTATTCGAGGCAGAAGCCGTCAAGGGTAGCTTAGGGTTAGGGTTAGGGTTAGGGTGAGGGTTAGGGTACGGCTTAGGGTACGGGTTCGGGGAGGGGTTCGGGTAGGGCGTAGGGTATGGGTTAGGGTTAGGGTTAGGGTTAGTGTTAGGGTTAGGGCTCGGTTTAGGGTACGGGTTAGGATTAGGGTACGCGTTAGTGTTAGGGTAGTGGTTAGGGTTAGGGTACGCTTTAGGGTGAGGGTAGTTATTAAACCTATCCCATTCTCTAGATACCCCTTAGCACGTAAAGGAATATTATTTGGGGGTCCAGCCATGGGGAAGAGTTTAGACACTAGGAGAAGATAAGGAACACACCCATTATCAAGAAATCACATTAGGATTCTCTTTTTAACCAGTTCCTTAAAACACTAGTGCTTAGGAAATCTATTGGAGGCAGGAGCCGTCAAGGGTAGCTTAGGGTTAGGGTTAGGGTTAGGGTGAGCGTTAGGGTACGGCTTACGATACGGGTTCGGGGAGGGGTTCGGGTAGGGCGTAGGGTATGGGTTAGGGTTAGGGTTAGGGCTAGTGTTAGGGTTTGGGCTCGGTTTAGGGTACGGGTTAGGATTAGGGTATGCGTTAGGGTTAGGGTAGGGGTTAGGGTTAGGGTACGCGTTAGGGTGAGGGTAGTTATTAACCCTATCACACTCTCTAGATACCCCTTAGCACATAAAGGAATATTATTTGGGGGTCCAGCCATGGAGAAGAGTTTAGACACGAGGAGAAGATAAGGAACACACCCATTATCAAGAAATCACATTAGGATTCTCTTTTTAACATGTTCCTTAAAACACTAGTGCTTAGGAAATCTATTGGAGGCAGAAGCCATCAAGGGTAGCTTAGGGTTAGGGTTAGGGTTAGGTTTAGGGTGAGGGTTAGGGTACGGCTTAGGGCACGGGTTCGGGGAGGGGTTCGGGTAGGGCGTAGGGTATGGGTTAGGGTTAGGGTTAGGGTTACTGTTAGGGTTAGGGCACGGTTTAGGGTACGGGTTAGGATTAGGGTACGCGTTAGGGTTAGTGTACGCGTTAGGGTGAGGGTAGTTATTAAACCTATCCCACTCTCTAGATACCCCTTAGCACGTACAGGAATATTATTGGGGGTCCAGCCATGGAGAAGAGTTTAGACACTAGGAGAAGATAAGGAACACACCCATTATCACGAAATCACATTAGGATTCTCTTTTTAACCTGTTCCTTAAAACACTAGTGCTTAGGAAATCTATTGGAGGCAGAAGCCGTCAAGGGTAGCTTAGGGTTAGGGTTAGGGTTAGGGTGAGGGTTAGGGTACGGCTTAGGGTACGGGTTCGGGGAGGGGTTCGGGTAGGGCGTAGGCTATGGGTTAGGGTTAGGGTTAGGGTTAGTGTTAGGGTTAGGGCTCGGTTTAGGGTACGGGTTAGGATTAGGGTACGCGTTAGGGTTAGGGTAGGGGTTAGGGTTAGGGTATGCGATAGGGTGAGGTTAGTTTTTAAACCTATCCCACTCTCTAGATACCCCTTATCACGTACAGGAATATTATTGGGGGTCCAGCCATGGAGAAGAGTTTAGACCCTAGGAGAAGATAAGGAACACACCCATTATCACGAAATCACATTAGGATTCTCTTTTTAACCTGTTCCTTAAAACACTAGTGCTTAGGAAATCTATTGGAGGAAGAAGCAGTCAAGGGTAGCTTAGGGTTAGGGTTAGGGTTAGGGTGAGGGTTAGGGTACGGCTTAGGGTACGGTTTCGGGGAGGGGTTTGGGTAGGCCGTAGGGTATGGGTTAGGGTTAGGGTTAGGGCTAGGGTTAGGGTTAGGGCTCGGTTTAGGGTACGGGTTAGGATTAGGGTACGCGTTAGGGTTAGGGTAGGGGTTAGGGTTAGGGTACGCGTTAGGGTGAGGGAAGTTATTAAACCTATCCCACTCTCTAGATACCCCTTAGCACGTACAGGAATATTATTTGGGGGTCCAGCCATGGAGAAGAGTTTAGACACTAGGAGAAGATAAGGAACACACCCATTATCAAGAAATCACAATATGATTCTCTTTTTAAACTGTTCCTTAAAACACTAGTGCTTAGGAAATCTATTGGAGGCAGAAGCCGTCAAGGGTAGCTTAGGGTTAGGGTTAGGGTTAGGGTGAGGGTTAGGGTATGGCTTAGGGTACGGGTTCGGGGAGGGGTTCGGGTAGGGCGTAGGCTATGGGTTAGGGTAAGGGTTAGGGTTAGTGTTAGGGTTAGGGCTCGGTTTAGGGTACGGGTTAGGATTAGGGTACGCGTTAGGGTTAGGGTAGGGGTTAGGGTTAGGGTATGCGATAGGGTGAGGTTAGTTTTTAAACCTATCCCACTCTCTAGATACCCCTTAGCACGTACAGGAATATTATTGGGGGTCCAGCCATGGAGAAGAGTTTAGACCCTAGGAGAAGATAAGGAACACACCCATTATCACGAAATCACATTAGGATCCTCTTTTTAACCTGTTCCTTAAAACACTAGTGCTTAGGAAATCTATTGGAGGAAGAAGCAGTCAAGGGTAGCTTAGGGTTAGTGTTAGGGTTAGGGTGAGGGTTAGGGTACGGCTTAGGGTACGGTTTCGGGGAGGGGTTTGGGTAGGGCGTAGGGTATGGGTTAGGGTTAGGGTTAGGGCTCGGGGTAGGGTTAGGGCTCGGTTTAGGGTACGGGTTAGGATTAGGGTACGCGTTAGGGTTAGGGTAGGGCTTAGGGTTAGGGTACGCCTTAGGGTGAGGGTAGTTATTAAAACTATCCCAGGGCTTCCCTGGTGGCGCAGTGGTTGAGAATCTGCCTGCTAATGCAGGGGACACGGGTTCGAGCCCTGGTCTGGGAAGATCCCACATGCCGCGGAGCAGCTGGGCCCGTGAGCCACAATTGCTGAGCCTGCGCGTCTGGAGCCTGTGCCCCGCGACGGGAGGGGCCGCGATAGAGAAAGGCCCGCGCACCGCGATGAAGGGCGGTCCCCGCACCGCGATGAAGAGTGGCCCCCGCTTGCTGCAACTGGAGAAAGCCCTCGCACGAACCGAAGACCCAACACAGCCAAAAATAAATAAATAAATAAATAAATTAATTAAAATAAAAAAAAAAAAAAAAAAAAACCTATCCCACTCTCTAGATACCCCTTAGCACGTAAAGGAATATTATTTGGGGGTCCAGACATGGAGAAGAGTTTAGACACGAGGAGAAGATAAGGAACACACCCATTATCAAGAAATCACATTAGGATTCTCTTTTTAACCTGTTCCTTAAAACACTAGTGCTTAGGAAATCTATTGGAGGCAGAAGCAGTCAAGGGTAGCTTAGGGTTAGGGTTAGGGTTAGGGTATGGCTTAGGGCACGGGTTCGGGGAGAGGTTCGGGTAGGGCGTAGGGTATGGGTTAGGGTTAGTGTTATGGTTAGGGCTCGGTTTAGGGTACGGGTTAGCATTAGGGTACGCGTTAGGGTTAGTGTAGGGGTTAGGGTTAGGGTACGTGTTAGGGTGAGGGTAGTTATTAAACCTATCACACTCTCTAGATACCCCTTAGCACATAAAGGAATATTATTCGGGGGTCCAGCCATGGAGAAGAGATTAGACACGAGGAGAAGATAAGGAACACACCCATTATCAAGAAATCACATTAGGATTCTCTTTTTAACATGTTCCTTAAAACACTAGTGCTTAGGAAATCTATTGGAGGCAGAAGCCGTCAAGGGTAGCTTAGGGTTAGGGTTAGGGTTAGGTTTAGGGTGAGGGTTAGGGTACGGCTTAGGGCACGGGTTCGGGGAGAGGTTCGGGTAGGGCGTAGGGTATGGGTTAGGGTTAGGGTTAGGGTTAGTGTTAGGGTTAGGGCTCGGTTTAGGGTACGGGTTAGGATTAGGGTACGCGTTAGGGTTAGTGTACGCGTTAGGGTGAGGGTAGTTATTAAACCTATCCCACTCTCTAGATACCCCTTAGCACGTACAGGAATATTATTGGGGGTCCAGCCATGGAGAAGAGTTTAGACACGAGGAGAAGATAAGGAACACACCCATTATCACGAAATCACATTAGGATTCTCTTTTTAACCTGTTCCTTAAAACACTAGTGCTTAGGAAATCTATTGGAGGCAGAAGCCGACAAGGGTAGCTTAGGGTTAGGGTTAGGGTTAGGGTGAGGGTTAGGGTACGGCTTAGGGTACGGGTTCGGGGAGGGGTTCAGGTAGGGCGTAGGGTATGGGTTAGAGTTAGGGTTAGGGTTAGTGTTAGGGTTAGGGCTCGGTTTAGGGTACGGGTTAGGATTAGGGTACGCGTTAGGGTTAGGGTAGGGGTTAGGGTTAGGGTACGCGTTAGGGTGGGGGTAGTTATTAAACCTATCACACTCTCTAGATACCCCTTAGCACGTAAAGGAATATTATTTGGGGGTCCAGCCATGGAGAAGAGTTTAGACACGAGGAGAAGATAAGGAACACACCCATTATCAAGAAATCACATTAGGATTCTCTTTTAACCTGTTCCTTAAAACACTAGTTCTTAGGAAATCTATTGGAGGCAGAAGCAGTCAAGGGTAGCTTAGGGTTAGGGTTAGGGTTAGGGTGAGGGTTAGGGTACAGCTTAGGGTACGGGTTCGGGGAGGGGTTCGGGTAGGGCGTACGGTATGGGTTAGGGTTAGGGTTAGGGCTAGTGTTAGGGTTAGGGCTCGGTTTAGGGTACGGGTTAGGATTAGGGTACGCGTTAGGGTTAGGGTAGGGGTTAGGGTTAGGGTACGCGTTAGGGTGAGGGTAGTTATTAAACCTATCCCACTCTCTAGATACCCCTTAGCACGTAAAGGAATATTATTTGGGGGTCCAGCCATGGAGAAGAGTTTAGACACTAGGAGAAGATAAGGAATACACCCATTATCAAGAAATCACATTAGGATTCTCTTTTTAACCTGTTCCTTAAAACACTAGTGCTTAGGAAATCTATTGGAGGCAGAAGCAGTCAAGGGTAGCTTAGGGTGAGGGTTAGGGTTAGGGTGAGGTTTAGGGTACGGCTTAGGGTACGGGTTCGGGGAGGTGTTCGGGTAGGGCGTAGGTTATGGGTTAGGGTTAGGGTTAGGGCTAGTGTTAGGGTTAGGGCTCGGTTTGGGGTACGGGTTAGGATTAGGGTACGCGTTAGGGTTAGGGTAGGGGTTAGGGTTAGGGTACACGTTAGGGTGAGGGTAGTTATTAAACCTATCACACTCTCTAGATACCCCTTAGCACGTAAAGGAATATTATTTGGGGGTCCAGCCATGGAAAAGAGTTTAGACAAGAGGAGAAGATAAGGAACACACCCATTATCAAGAAATCACATTAGGATTCTCTTTTTAACCTGTTCCTTAAATCACTAGTGCTTAGGAAATGTATTGGAGGCAGAAGCCGTCAAGGGTAGCTTAGGGTTAGGGTTAGGGTTAGGGTGAGGGTTAGGGTACGGCTTAGGGTACGGGTTCGGGGAGGGATTCGTGTAGGGCGTAGGGTATGGGTTAGAGTTAGGGTTAGGGTTAGTGTTAGGGTTAGGGCTCGGCTTAGGGTACGGGTTAGGATTAGGGTACGCGTTAGGGTTAGGGTAGGGGTTAGGGTTAGGGTACGCGTTAGGGTGAGGTTAGTTATTAAACCTATCCCACTCTCTAGATACCCCTTAGCACGTAAAGGAATATTATTTGGGGGTCCAGCCATGGAGAAGAGTTTAGACACTAGGAGAAGATAAGGAACACACCCATTATCAAGAAATCACATTAGGATTCTCTTTTTAACCTGTTCCTTAAAACACTAGTGCTTAGGAAATCTATTGGAGGCAGAAGCAGTCAAGGGTAGCTTAGGGTTAGGGTTAGGGTTAGGGTGAGGTTTAGGGTACAGCTTAGGGTACGGGTTCGGGGAGGGGTTCGGGTAGGGCGTAGGGTATGGGTTAGGGTTAGGGTTAGGGCTAGTGTTAGGGTTAGGGCTCGGTTTAGGGTATGGGTTAGGATTAGGGTATGCGTTAGGGTTAGGGTAGGGGTTAGGGTTAGGGTACGCGTTAGGGTGAGGGTAGTTATTAAACCTATCCCACTCTCTAGATACCCCTTAGCACGTAAAGGAATATTATTTGGGGGTCCAGCCATGGAGAAGAGTTTAGACACGAGGAGAAGATAAGGAACACACCCATTATCAAGAAATCACATTAGGATTCTCTTTTTAACCTGTTCCTTAAATCACTAGTGCTTAGGAAATCTATTGGAGGCAGAAGCCGTCAAGGGTAGCTTAGGGTTAGGGTTAGGGTTAGGGTGAGGGTTAGGGTACGGTTTAGGGTACGGGTTCAGGGAGGGGTTCGGGTAGGGCGTAGGGTATGGGTTAGGGTTAGGGTTAGTGTTAGTGTTAGGGTTAGGGCTCGGTTTAGGATATGGGTTAGGATTAGGGTACACGTTAGGGTTAGGGTAGGGGTTAGGGTTAGGGTACGCGTTAGGGTGAGGGTAGTTATTAAACCTATCCCACTCTCTAGATACCCCTTAGCACGTAAAGGAATATTATTTGGGGGTCCAGCCATGGAGAAGAGTTTAGACACTAGGAGAAGATAAGGAACACACCCATTATCACGAAAACACATTAGGATTCTCTTTTTAACCTGTTCCTTAAAACACTAGTGCTTAGGAAATCTATTGGAGGCAGAAGCAGTCAAGGGTAGCTTAGGGTTAGGGATAGGGTTAGGGTGAGGGCTAGGGTATGGCTTAAGGTACGGGTTCGGGGAGGGGTGCGGGTAGGGCGTAGGGTATGGGTTAGGGTTAGTGTTATGGTTAGGGCTCGGTTTAGGGTACGGGTTAGGATTAGGGTACGCGTTAGGGTTAGGGTAGGGGTTAGGGTTAGGGTACGTGTTAGGGTGAGGGCAGTTATTAAACCTATCACACTCTCTAGATACCCCTTAGCACATAAAGGAATATTATTTGGGGGTCCAGCCATGGAGAAGAGTTTAGACACTAGGAGAAGATAAGGAACACACCCATTATCAAGAAATCACATTAGGATTCTCTTTTTAACATGTTCCTTAAAACACTAGTGCTTAGGAAATCTATTGGAGGCAGAAGCCGTCAAGGGTAGCTTAGGGTTAGGGTTAGGGTTAGGTTTAGGGTGAGGGTTAGGGTACGGCTTAGGGCACGGGTTCGGGGAGGGGTTCGGGTAGGGCGTAGGGTATGGGTTAGGGTTAGGGTTAGGGTTAGTGTTAGGGTTAGGGCTCGGTTTAGGGTACGGGTTAGGATTAGGGTACGTGTTAGGGTTAGTGTACGCGTTAGGGTGAGGGTAGTTATTAAACCTATCCCACTCTCTAGATACCCCTTAGCACGTACAGGAATATTATTGGGGGTCCAGCCATGGAGAAGAGTTTAGACACGAGGAGAAGATAAGGAACACACCCATTATCACGAAATCACATTAGGATTCTCTTTTTAACCTGTTCCTTAAAACACTAGTGCTTAGGAAATCTATTGGAGGCAGAAGCCGTCAAGGGTAGCTTAGGGTTAGGGTGAGGGTTAGGGTACGGCTTAGGGTACGGGTTCGGGGAGGGGTTCAGGTAGGGCGTAGGGTATGGGTTAGAGTTAGGGTTAGGGTTAGTGTTAGGGTTAGGGCTCGGTTTAGGGTACGGGTTAGGATTAGGGTACGCGTTAGGGTTAGGGTAGGGGTTAGGGTTAGGGTACGCGTTAGGGTGGGGGTAGTTATTAAACCTATCACACTCTCTAGATACCCCTTAGCACGTAAAGGAATATTATTTGGGGGTCCAGCCATGGAGAAGAGTTTAGACACGAGGAGAAGATAAGGAACACACCCATTATCAAGAAATCACATTAGGATTCTATTTTTAACCTGTTCCTTAAAACACTAGTTCTTAGGAAATCTATTGGAGGCAGAAGCAGTCAAGGGTAGCTTAGGGTGAGGGTTAGGGTTAGGGTGAGGTTTAGGGTACGGCTTAGGGTACGGGTTCGGGGAGGTGTTCGGGTAGGGGGTAGGCTATGGGTTAGGGTTAGGGTTAGGGCTAGTGTTAGGGTTAGGGCTCGGTTTGGGGTACGGGTTAGGATTAGGGTACGCGTTAGGGTTAGGGTAGGGGTTAGGGTTAGGGTACACGTTAGGGTGAGGGTAGTCATTAAACCTATCACACTCTCTAGATACCCCTTAGCACGTAAAGGAATATTATTTGGGGGTCCAGCCATGGAAAAGAGTTTAGACAAGAGGAGAAGATAAGGAACACACCCATTATCAAGAAATCACATTAGGATTCTCTTTTTAACCTGTTCCTTAAATCACTAGTGCTTAGGAAATGTTTTGGAGGCAGAAGCCGTCAAGGGTAGCTTAGGGTTAGGGTTAGGGTTAGGGTGAGGGTTAGGGTACGGCTTAGGGTACGGGTTCGGGGAGGGATTCGGGTAGGGTGTAGGGTATGGGTTAGAGTTAGGGTTAGGGTTAGTGTTAGGGTTAGGGCTCGGTTTAGGGTACGGGTTAGGATTAGGGTACGCGTTAGGGTTAGGGTAGGGGTTAGGGTTAGGGTACGCGTTAGGATGAGGTTAGTTATTAAACCTATCCCACTCTCTAGATACCCCTTAGCACCTAAAGGAATATTATTTGGGGGTCCAGCCATGGAGAAGAGTTTAGACACTAGGAGAAGATAAGGAACACACCCATTATCAAGAAATCACATTAGGATTCTCTTTTTAACCTGTTCCTTAAAACACTAGTGCTTAGGAAATCTATTGGAGGCAGAAGCAGTCAAGGGTAGCTTAGGGTTAGGGTTAGGGTTAGGGTGAGGTTTAGGGTACGGCTTAGGGTACGGGTTCGGGGAGGGGTTCGGGTAGGGCGTAGGGTATGGGTTAGGGTTAGGGTTAAGGCTAGTGTTAGGGTTAGGGCTCGGTTTAGGGTATGGGTTAGGATTAGGGTATGCGTTAGGGTTAGGGTAGGGGTTAGGGTTAGGGTACGCGTTAGGGTGAGGGTAGTTATTAAACCTATCCCACTCTCTAGATACCCCTTAGCACGTAAAGGAATATTATTTGGGGGTCCAGCCATGGAGAAGAGTTTAGACACGAGGAGAAGATAAGGAACACACCCATTATCAAGAAATCACATTAGGATTCTCTTTTTAACCTGTTCCTTAAATCACTAGTGCTTAGGAAATCTATTGGAGGCAGAAGCCGTCAAGGGTAGCTTAGGGTTAGGGTTAGGGTTAGGGTGAGGGTTAGGGTACGGTTTAGGGTACGGGTTCAGGGAGGGGTTCGGGTAGGGCGTAGGGTATGGGTTAGGGTTAGGGTTAGAGTTTGTGTTAGGGTTAGGGCTCGGTTTAGGGTATGGGTTAGGATTAGGGTACGCGTTAGGGTTAGGGTAGGGGTTAGGGTTAGGGTGAGGGTAGTTATTAAACCTATCCCACTCTCTAGATACCCCTTAGCACGTAAAGGAATATTATTTGGGGGTCCAGCCATGGAGAAGAGTTTAGACACTAGGAGAAGATAAGGAACACACCCATTATCACGAAAACACATTAGGATTCTCTTTTTAACCTGTTCCTTAAAACACTAGTGCTTAGGAAATCTATTGGAGGCAGAAGCAGTCAAGGGTAGCTTAGGGTTAGGGATAGGGTTAGGGTGAGGGCTAGGGTATGGATTACGGTACGGGTTCGGGGAGGGGTGCGGGTAGGGCGTAGGGTATGGGTTAGGGTTAGTGTTATGGTTAGGGCTCGGTTTAGGGTACGGGTTAGCATTAGGGTACGCGTTAGGGTTAGGGTAGGGGTTAGGGTTAGGGTACGTGTTAGGGTGAGGGTAGTTATTAAACCTATCACACTCTCTAGATACCCCTTAGCACATAAAGGAATATTATTTGGGGGTCCAGCCATGGAGAAGAGTTTAGACACGAGGAGAAGATAAGGAACACACCCATTATCAAGAAATCACATTAGGATTCTCTTTTTAACATGTTTTTAAAACACTAGTGCTTAGGAAATCTATTGGAGGCAGAAGCCGTCAAGGGTAGCTTAGGGTTAGGGTTAGGGTTAGGTTTAGGGTGAGGGTTAGGGTACGGCTTAGGGCACGGGTTCGGGGAGGGGTTCGGGTAGGGCGTAGGGTATGGGTTAGGGTTAGGGTTAGGGTTAGTGTTAGGGTTAGGGCTCGGTTTAGGGTACGGGTTAGGATTAGGGTACGCGTTAGGGTTAGTGTACGCGTTAGGGTGAGGGTAGTTATTAAACCTATCCCACTCTCTAGATACCCCTTAGCACGTACAGGAATATTATTGGGGGTCCAGCCATGGAGAAGAGTTTAGACACGAGGAGAAGATAAGGAACACACCCATTATCACGAAATCACATTAGGATTCTCTTTTTAACCTGTTCCTTAAAACACTAGTGCTTAGGAAATCTATTGGAGGCAGAAGCCGTCAAGGGTAGCTTAGGGTTAGGGTTAGGGTTAGGGTGAGGGTTAGGGTACGTCTTAGGGTACGGGTTCGGGGAGGGGTTCAGGTAGGGCGTAGGGTATGGGTTAGAGTTAGGGTTAGGGTTAGTGTTAGGGTTAGGGCTCGGTTTAGGGTACGGGTTAGGATTAGGGTACGCGTTAGGGTTAGGGTAGGGGTTAGGGTTAGGGTACGCGTTAGGGTGGGGGTAGTTATTAAACCTATCACACTCTCTAGATACCCCTTAGCACGTAAAGGAATATTATTTGGGGGTCCAGCCATGGAGAAGAGTTTAGACACGAGGAGAAGATAAGGAACACACCCATTATCAAGAAATCACATTAGGATTCTCTTTTTAACCTGTTCCTTAAAACACTAGTTCTTAGGAAATCTATTGGAGGCAGAAGCAGTCAAGGGTAGCTTAGGGTTAGGGTTAGGGTTAGGGTGAGGGTTAGGGTACAGCTTAGGGTACGGGTTCGGGGAGGGGTTCGGGTAGGGCGTAGGGTATGTGTTAGGGTTAGGGTTAGGGCTAGTGTTAGGGTTAGGGCTCGGTTTAGGGTACGGGTTAGGATTAGGGTACGCGTTAGGGTTAGGGTAGGGGTTAGGGTTAGGGTACGCGTTAGGGTGAGGGTAGTTATTAAACCTATCCCACTCTCTAGATACCCCTTAGCACGTAAAGGAATATTATTTGGGGGTCCAGCCATGGAGAAGAGTTTAGACACTAGGAGAAGATAAGGAATACACCCATTATCAAGAAATCACATTAGGATTCTCTTTTTAACCTGTTCCTTAAAACACTAGTGCTTAGGAAATCTATTGGAGGCAGAAGCAGTCAAGGGTAGCTTAGGGTGAGGGTTAGGGTTAGGGTGAGGTTTAGGGTACGGCTTAGGCTACGGGTTCGGGGAGGTGTTCGTGTAGGGCGTAGGCTATGGGTTAGGGTTAGGGTTAGGGCTAGTGTTAGGGTTAGGGCTCGGTTTGGGGTACGGGTTAGGATTAGGGTACGCGTTAGGGTTAGGGTAGGGGTTAGGGTTAGGGTACACGTTAGGGTGAGGGTAGTTATTAAACCTATCACACTCTCTAGATACCCCTTAGCACGTAAAGGAATATTATTTGGGGGTCCAGCCATGGAAAAGAGTTTAGACAAGAGGAGAAGATAAGGAACACACCCATTATCAAGAAATCACATTAGGATTCTCTTTTTAACCTGTTCCTTAAATCACTAGTGCTTAGGAAATGTATTGGAGGCAGAAGCCATCAAGGGTAGCTTAGGGTTAGGGTTAGGGTTAGGGTGAGGGTTAGGGTACGGCTTAGGGTACGGGTTCGGGGAGGGGTTCGGGTAGGGCGTAGGGTATGGGTTAGGGTTAGGGTTAGGGCTAGTGTTAGGGTTAGGGCTCGGTTTAGGGTATGGGTTAGGATTAGGGTATGCGTTAGGGTTAGGATAGGGGTTAGGGTTAGGGTACGCGTTAGGGTGAGGGTAGTTATTAAACCTATCCCACTCTCTAGATACCCCTTAGCACGTAAAGGAATATTATTTTGGGGTCCAGCCATGGAGAAGAGTTTAGACACGAGGAGAAGATAAGGAACACACCCATTATCAAGAAATCACATTAGGATTCTCTTTTTAACCTGTTCCTTAAATCACTAGTGCTTAGGAAATCTATTGGAGGCAGAAGCCGTCAAGGGTAGCTTAGGGTTAGGGTTAGGGTGAGGGTTAGGGTACGGTTTAGGGTACGGGTTCAGGGAGGGGTTCGGGTAGGGCGTAGGGTATGGGTTAGGGTTAGGGTTAGAGTTAGTGTTAGGGTTAGGGCTCGGTTTAGGGTATGGGTTAGGATTAGGGTACGCGTTAGGGTTAGGGTAGGGGTTAGGGTTAGGGTACGTGTTAGGGTGAGGGTAGTTATTAAACCTATCACACTCTCTAGATACCCCTTAGCACATAAAGGAATATTATTTGGGGGTCCAGGCATGGAGAAGAGTTTAGAAACGAGGAGAAGATAAGGAACACACCCATTATCAAGAAATCACATTAGGATTCTCTTTTTAACATGTTCCTTAAAACACTAGTGCTTAGGAAATCTATTGGAGGCAGAAGCCGTCAAGGGTAGCTTAGGGTTAGGGTTAGGGTTAGGTTTAGGGTGAGGGTTAGGGTACGGCTTAGGGCACGGGTTCGGGGAGGGGTTCGGGTAGGGCGTAGGGTATGGGTTAGGGTTAGGGTTAGGGTTAGTGTTAGGGTTAGGGCTCGGTTTAGGGTACGGGTTAGGATTAGGGTACGCGTTAGGGTTAGTGTACGCGTTAGGGTGAGGGTAGTTATTAAACCTATCCCACTCTCTAGATACCCCTTAGCACGTACAGGAATATTATTGGGGGTCCAGCCATGGAGAAGAGTTTAGACACGAGGAGAAGATAAGGAACACACCCATTATCACGAAATCACATTAGGATTCTCTTTTTAACCTGTTCCTTAAAACACTAGTGCTTAGGAAATCTATTGGAGGCAGAAGCCGTCAAGGGTAGCTTAGGGTTAGGGTTAGGGTTAGGGTGAGGGTTAGGGTACGGCTTAGGGTACGGGTTCGGGGAGGGGTTCAGGTAGGGCGTAGGGTATGGGTTAGAGTTAGGGATAGGGTTAGTGTTAGGGTTAGGGCTCGGTTTAGGGTACGGGTTAGGATTAGGGTACGCGTTAGGGTTAGGGTAGGGGTTAGGGTTAGGGTACGCGTTAGGGTGGGGGTAGTTATTAAACCTATCACACTCTCTAGATACCCCTTAGCACGTAAAGGAATATTATTTGGGGGTCCAGCCATGGAGAAGAGTTTAGACACGAGGAGAAGATAAGGAACACACCCATTATCAAGAAATCACATTAGGATTCTCTTTTTAACCTGTTCCTTAAAACACTAGTTCTTAGGAAATCTATTGGAGGCAGAAGCAGTCAAGGGTAGCTTAGGGTTAGGGTTAGGGTTAGGGTGAGGGTTAGGGTACAGCTTAGGGTACGGGTTCGGGGAGGGGTTCGGGTAGGGCGTAGGGTATGGGTTAGGGTTAGGGTTAGGGCTAGTTTTAGGGTTAGGGCTCGGTTTAGGGTACGGGTTAGGATTAGGGTACGCGTTAGAGTTAGGGTAGGGGTTAGGGTTAGGGTACGCGTTAGGGT